>NW_024096716.1:0-65457 GCF_016545835.1 Crotalus tigris
ACAAAATGCCAAATCCAGTCTGAACGTCTGGCTGACTGTGTGATGATCAACAACAACAACAACAACAACAATCATCATCATCATCATCATCCTCCAGTGAGGCACTACCTTGACGTGGTTGTGGGGCTTGTGTACTCTGAGGAAGATGAGAGCTATGCCACTTACTCTCTTATCCCCAGTAGAACCCATAACTTGGGGGAATGGAAATACAAATTCATAAAGAACCATGAAAGAGATGAGATTCAGACCTCACTAATTAGCTTTGAAGATACCTGCCAAGCTTACACCACTATAAAGCTCAGGAAATGACTCATATATCTCTTGTCTTGAAGACTTGCTTAAGCCAAATATTCACATCTGTGCTGAGGAAAAGGATGAAAACCAATAGTTTAAAAAACATAATATTTATTCATTTGTTTGTTTTTAATTTGTTTATTATTAATGTATTTGACAATCTTTAATTTTCATCTAACTAACAAACTTCACGTATTTATTTCCTTCAGTTTTAATAAACATAAGTTGTCAAGTAAATCCAAAGGAAGAACATATAACCAATAATAATGGATAATTAGACATTACCAGCCTAAGAAACAATTTCACAATCATTCCCCTGATTTTGCCATTAGATGTTCCTTAGTGTTTAGATCTGGTCTCAGGATGATAATGTAGCACTTGGGGAAAAAAATGCAGCTCAATAGTCCAGCACCAGAGGCCAAGATGGAGAAGACCTGCACGGCCACCATGTATTTTCCCTTAGTACTCAGGTAGGTAGGGAGGAAGGAGACCCAGACACTGCAGAAGACCAGCATGCTGAAAGTGATCAGCTTGGCTTCATTGAAACCTCCAGGAAGATTCCTGGCCAGGAAAGCCACAGTGAAGCAAATTGCAGCAAGGAAGCCCATGTAGCCAAGGACAATATAAAACATGATGACAGAGCCTTCGTTGCATTAAAGGATAATCTCTCCAGGCTGGGAGTGCAGATCAGAGTCAGGAAATGGGGGAGAAGCTCCCAACCACATGGCACAGATGAGAATCTGGACAGCAGAACAAGAAAGGATGATGGAGTTGGCCAAGCTCTTCCCCAACCATCTTTTCACTTTATTGCCTGGCTTTGAGGCTAGGAATGCCAGCACTACTGTGATCGTTTTGGCCAACACAGAGGACACAGCTACTGAGAAGACAATGCTGAACACCGTTTGTCGGAGAAGGCAGGTGGCTTTCCTTGGTCGGCCAATGAAGAAAAAGGAGGATAAGAAGCAAAGCAGAAGGGAGACCAGGAGGATGTAGGAGAGGTCGCGGTTGTTGGCTTTGACAATAGGAGTTTCAAGGTATTTAATAAATATGAATAAAACAAAGCCTGTGATTAGGAACAAGAGAAGAGCAAAGGAGATGAGGATGATGCTGAGATGTTCTTCATAGGAAAGGAAGGTTATTCTTTTAGAGATACACTGGATTCGGTTCTCGGTTGGATATTGATCATCTGGGCAGTTGTTGCATTTTGTGGTATCTGAGAAAAGAAAGTAATATTTCTTTTACAGTCTTTCAAATTTCAAGAAAAACTTTGGATAAGATGTGATATAAAGAGAACAGAAAAGCCTCAGTAAATGGAATATACTTACACAACAAGAGCCAAAAAAAAATACCCAATACATACAACTATAAAAAGAACAAGAACAATATAAATTCAAAAGAAAATCTATCTGGTGCTGCATCCTCCTTTCTCTGAAGTAATCCACCAGATTCGTATCCTGCACTGACCTTATTTTATCTCAAATAGTTGGGAGAAGTAGCATGTGTTCAGAGGTTTAAGAGGATGGGGACCTATTCAATTTCAAGCGGAAATGGATCCTATAAGGCAGAAAAGGAAGGCTTCTGATGATGCATAAAGTGGGAATCCTTTAAGGGAACAGACCGTTTGCATGCCAATTATTATATGCAGATGCCCTAGTTTTGTTTAATGGAGGCTTTGAAAGGTGAATTTAGTTGCACCTGGAAAGAAACTGTGATTCTGTGCAGCCTGCACAGTTGGGGTGTCCTATGGAAGAACACATGGAAACTCAACACTGTGCATGCCTTTGCATTTTGGACTATTTGTAAATTCCAAGTGAATCCTGAATCCTCTATTTGGTTTTCATTGTTCCTTTAACTCAACATCTCTACCTCTATTATTCCTCCCAATTAGATATTGCAGCTTATAAGGATATATGATCTTACTAAAGATTAACTAATTAAATGAATGATTGATCGATGCATCTATCAGCCTGTAATGTAAAGTTGGTTTAGGTAAACAAATCCCATTGATCTAAAATCATTCCTCAAGTTACAAAGAACACAGATATTTCTAAGAAAGATAAATATGGACAGAAACCTCCAAACTGGGAAATGAAAGAGAGATTTCCCATGCAATCCACAACATCCTTCTTTCTACCTCACCCTTCAAGATATTTTTCTTATAAATCCCATTTAGGGAAGAAATGGGACACTATTAAAATTGAGAAATAAACAATCAACCTTACATGTGTTTTTAACATGCATATTGATCAAAGTTTCCCTGTGGTGTCACCCACCTTCCTGAGTGGAGATGGTCCCCTTTGGACAAGGAATGCAGTCGTAGCAGCAAAATGGCTCTCCTTCTCGAGCCTTCTTGACAAATCCAGGAAGGCATTTTTCCACACATTTAGACTGAGGCAGAGACTAAACAGAAAAAGAAGAAATGCCAAAGAAAATATGTCAGGACTCACCATCCATGTAAGATGGAGGTAGACATGAACATCAGCCAAGTCGTCTCTGGACTTCATGTAGGCAAATATGAAATCTCTGACACCTTCCAAATGGTTGCAGGAGATACAATTGTAGGCAGATGCTTCATTCAGTTCCTCCCTTTTTCTTCT
Source organism: Crotalus tigris (assembly GCF_016545835.1). Classification (NCBI taxonomy): domain Eukaryota; kingdom Metazoa; phylum Chordata; class Lepidosauria; order Squamata; family Viperidae; genus Crotalus; species Crotalus tigris. Next base: position 2,892 of record NW_024096716.1, read on the forward strand.
GATTTATCAGACTACAATAAAGTAGCTTTCTACTTAACAAAGTCTGGACAGATGAAACTGAGAAAAGATTTAACCATTAAGTGGCAACCGGTGGGTTCCTCCTCATAGTGGAATTAACATGCATTCCTTCATTCTTCATACATGCTTTATTTTAAAATATAATATCTAAAATACTAAATTTTAGAGTAAACTATATTGTAAAATTTTATTTTCATTTCATTACATTTAATGAAATAGAATAAATAAATAAATGAAGATGAAGAAGAAACTTCTGACCAGTAGGATCTGGAAAGGTTTCTTCTGGAGTGCAGAAAACATTGCAAAGCTGCTTCCCTTTGAAAGCAGTCCAAAATTATCTCCCAGTTAAGATAAAATGGGAAATTCCCTTACAGATTGTCAACCTTAAAGATATTGTTCATTCATATATATATTTGTTCAGTTTATATGGCTGCCATGCTGGTGAACTAAAACTAAAACTGGCTGACTAGTTTCTAAAACTATAGTGAGGTGAGATGGAGGTGAGGTCATGAGAACGTGTCCTTCAAAAAGGGTGAGTCAGGGATCTTTTGGTGCACCACAAGGGTCATGAGTGTGAGCCATGTGTGGGAAATGGATACTCAACACAAAGTCCTTTCTGTTGAAAGAATACAATTAGATGACACAATCTGTCAGGGAAATACACACTCATATTTATTATTAATTTGATTTGTAGCCTCTCAATGTGTCCTAAGGCAGCTAACAATCAAGATAAACAATTGCATTCAAGGTATTTTCAGATGCACTCTTACAAGCCAGTGCCAAAATCTCAGTAATATTTCCCTCAAAATTGTCCCTTATTATTTGTGATATCAAGATTTATTTGCAGCAAAGCGATGTTTCAAGTACTTCAGTTTTAAAACCATTATCAATACTGAGATGGGCAGCAAATAAATTTAATTAGTCAATCCATAAATGAGCTCACATCATATCAGTCATTTTTATTTCATGTGAACCTCCTTCCTAAATTCCACTATCCCATTAGTGTTAAAGAGAGGCAGCTATAAGCAAGATCTCAGGTGATTAAAAACATCTCAGACTGTGGGCCTGCAATTTTGGGAGACCCCTATCTCCAATCAAGGCAAGATGAAGCTTATTTAACAATTGGAACAACAGGATCTTCATCCAGTCTTGATTCCATTTCATTGGATTCAGTCCAAATCTGAACTCAGGGACTGGTCAACAGAATTGCCTTCACCTTTGATATGTGAAGGCAAAAAACTAGTGAACCTGAAGCTATTAACACCAAAATCTCCAGCATATGAGGCCCTGTCTCACCAGTGTTATGGTGGTACTAAACTGCCAAAGGGACACTAAAAGGCAGTGATTTGTGTCCTAAATAATAATCACCCCATCTCTCATTTTGGATCAGCTTACAACAGGGTTCAACATGACAGCATCAGAAGGGAAACCTTGGTCAATAGAACTGAAGCATGCTTATCTGCCTAAGAAAATTATAGAAGTTTTACTCCACTCATTAAATTCTCAGTGAAGGTTATCCACTTTTTTGACTGGTTTAGCCCACTTGAAACAGCTTTGGAAAAAAGAGAAAATATACCAATATTTTCCCCACCTTGTTGAGCAACTTTAAATGTGACAAAGCATCTTGGTTGATTGTAAGTCTTTGTCTTTCAAAACTCCCCATTCGCTTGTTGATGGGATCCTCCTCGGGGAGAACTAACCTACTAATGATCGTCAGGTCTGCTGCTACGTCTCCATTTTGATCCAAGTACACTTTCAGCAGGGAAAGATTGTACAATTCCCTCTTCTTTAGAAATGGATGGAACTAGAATGAAAACATCCAGGAATTTAAAAGTAGAAATCTTGGTTTCTTATCTCTTATCACTTTTTATGTTTGAATCTTTCTTCTATGATTGTTTTACTTGCAAATATTGCGAGATGGGAGAACAAGTGTTACCATTATCTTCACAACTGAAGTACAAAGATTCAGCAATATTCCTAAATCATGTAGTATACTGATAATATGTATATTGACAAAAATGGTCAGTCATATATAACAATGTAGCAAAGGTCACCAATCAAGTAAACAAAATACACAAATAACGAGAGTATTCATAAACTCCTTGAAAACAATAGGGTGATTACCGGAAAGCAAGGATTTGTTAAGAAGAAAGTTGCAAGGCTAATCTTCATTCAGGTAGCGGAGATAGGAAAAATGACCAGATGAAGTAATTCTACTTTATTGTAAGAGTATATTAACAAAATCTTGCAGTATGAAAGTACAACTCTTTCACCATCTCTTTGGACAGTCAAAAAATTTAGGGAGGACTTTTTCTGAGTTTCTTTCTCTGCCTGTTATGCAGCTGTGGGTTGCCCCCCCCCAAACCACCTTATCTTATCCTTCCCTACATCTATTTCTCTGGTCCTCCGAACTCATTCACACATATGTTATACTTCCTTAACAGATTGTGTGAATGCTGGTGGTATAAGTTGTTTTTAGCAAAGAATGAACAAAATGCTTCATGATGTGATGAATGGGGATCTAGTCAATTGAGTGCTGGATAGTATGAGATAATTAAGTGAATACAACTGTCTCAAAAATTGTACTCAAATAAATATTAATATTACTGATATAATTGGGGAGTTACAAAAAACAATTAGACTTGGTTGTTGACTCAGTTCCCCAGTCTGAGGTCATCTGCCTCACCTCACCAAGGAGGAGATGCCTGGGAACATCTTACTGCAGTTTCCGTCTGGAGTTCTCTCAACCTCTTTGCACCTCTGGATTGGCTCCTATGGACTGGGCAGTTGGGAGGGCTTTTGAACAATGGGGTTTAGCCTAACAATTTCACCTTCAGAACTTCAGATTCTGCCTGCCTTCTCTTGCTGTCACTGACTCTCAATAAAAGTTCCTTTTGAAATGATGCCAGTTTCAAGAGTTTTGTTTTCCTGAGAGATTCAGCTGAGGCAGGGCCTTACAGCTTCCAGAAAATAAAAATATCATTTTGTGTTAGAGAGAGGTGCATGAGTAAAATTCAGTAGGAAACTAACTAATTGTTAGCATCCAGGACTTGGTACACGATTGTATGAATGTAATGAATGGCAGCTATAATCTGTATTAATATTTCATTTGTAGTTTTTCTAACATTATTCTATGTGTAGAATGGTTACTGATTATAATATAGTAGTAGTAATACGTTAATGTTATGATAATAACCCTATTATTAATTTGTCGATAATGTCATTAATGATCCAGTGGAATGATACCAGGTCCTCTTGCAGGCACCACACTTGGAGGAGACATTGCATAAAATTTCCATCAGCTTTAGTCAAGGACAAAGAAGAGGAGGAAGAGATCAAAGGAGCTGCTTTAAGTCTTGAGGAAAGACATCAAGCAGAAGAGCCATGTTGGAATAGAATAGAATAGAATAGGATAGGATAGGATAGGATAGGATAGGATAGGATGGGATGGGATGGGATGGGATGGGAGGGGAGGGGAGGGGAGGGGAGGGAAGGGAAGGGAAGGGAAGGGAAGAGAAGAGAAGAGAAGAGAAGAGAGCTGGAAGGGACCTTGGAGGTCTTCTAGTCCAGCCCCCTGCTCAAGCAGGAGAACCTATACAATCTCAGACAAGAGACTGTCTAGTCTCTTCATAAAAATCTCCAGTAATGGAGCCCCCACAATTTCTGAAGGCAAGCTGTTCCAGTGGTTAATTGTCCTCACTGTTAGGAAGTTTCTCCTTCATTCCAGGTTGCTTCTCTCTTTGATCGGTTTCCAACCATTGTTTCTTGTCCTAGTTTACAGGAGCTTCAAATCAGAAAATGTTGGGGAACTTTTTTTCGAATATATAAAAGGTTTTGGTTGTTGAAGGGAGGATGCAGCACTCTTCTGATAAGTAGGAGATGTTGTACAGATGTTTAAGATCTTAAACAACTAAGCCCAGAGAGCACAAAAGACCCTCAAAAGGAATTTAGTTTGATGGATCCTTGCTGGGACCCCATACCTTCCACGGCTGAAGCCTTGGAGTCCCCAAACTCTCTTCACCCTTCTTCCTTCTCCTCTGGGGTTTGGATACAGCACTTAAGGTATGGGCCAGAATCTTTATGACACTGTAGGTATAGCCATCATTTGGGATCTGCATCCTATTCTTTTTCTCTTGGGTCTCCACTGGTGCTTTCTGGGTGCATCTTCTCCGGCCTTTGAGTGAAAAGGTGTGTTTTGAAACAGAACAGTGAAAATACTCAGCTTGAAATTCACTTTCCACAAAGAAAGGTGATTTATAGATATTATCATTTTTCCAACTCTTTTTCCACTGAAAGGGAAAGCTCCAAATACTATGGACGTGCTTGAGATGCCTATCCTTTTTCTCTAAAAATATTCCAACCACTGTCATGATCCAGACTTTCCCTTCAATGGGTCCTGGCAAACCTTCAAGTGCTGAATGGAAGGGAAGAATCCTGTCTGAAATGGAATCATATTCAATGAAGTGAACAAAGATGTTGACTTGTCTCCACTTAGAGAGGGCATCCCTTAGGAATGTGGTATGTCCAGTTGTTGAGAATCGTGATATAACAACACAAATTCTATTCTTGACAAGCATAGGAGTAAAAGTCCTCATGAAATTCTCTCCCTTCTCCGTGTCTGTTGCAAAGAGACCAATCAGGGTCCATCCAAAATGAAGGAGCAGTTGGACAATTGCTTGGTACGTGATCCCTTCTTTGGGGAACATCGGATGGAAAAAAGGGAATTGACTTTTATCACTCAGAGCCTCTGAAACAATTCTATCACTGACCTGAAAAAAACAATTCTCTGTTATATTTGGGCTCCTACCAAGTCCCAATTTTTAGCTTTTAATAACTCCAATATTTTTTCTCATGCACATATTAGAATATTTTCTGTTGATTAGTCATTAGGCCACATCAAGATACAAAATTATAAAATACAGAACATTAACAAGACTGCATGTAAAAACAGAATATAAAAAATAAGTAAAATAGAATAAGTATAAAGAATGAAAACAGTATTTCTTTATAACCCAAGAATTTGCCACAATCAGACCTAATTTCCCTCTGAAAAGTGCTTTATTATATATAATTTTTGAATTCTGAGCATAGAGTAAATACATTTTTCTAAATATTAGGATTCCAATAGACTGTTTCTCTAAATTGCAATCCAAGATATTGATCTTCCTCTTTCTTAAATAATTGTCATTCAAAATAATGAAGGTCTGGAGCTTAATCATAATCATAATCATAATAATAATAATGGAAGGGACCTTGGAGGTCATCTAGTCCAACCCCCTGCTCAGGCAGGAAACCCTATACCATTTCAGACAAATGGATGCCCAGTCTCTTCTTAAAAACTTCCAGTGTTGGAGCATTCAAAGTTTCTGGAGGCAGGTTGTTCCACTGGTTAATTGTTCTAACTATCAGGAAGTTTCTCCTTAGTTCTAGGTTGCTTCTCTCCTTGATTAGTTTCCATCCGTTGCTTCTTGTCCTGCCTTGAGGCGCTTTGGAGAATAGCTTGACTCCCTCTTCTTTGTGGCAGCCCCTGAGATATTGGAACACTGCTATGATGTGCCCTCTCATCCTTCTCTTCATTAAACTAGACACACCCAATTCCAGCAGCTTTTCCTTATATGTTTTAGCCTCCAGTCCCCTAATCCTCTTTGTTGCTCTTCTCTGTGCTCTTTCTAGAGTCTCAACATCTTTTTTACATCATGGTGACCAAAACTGGATGCAGTATTCCAAGTGTGGCCTTACCAAGGCCTTGTAAAGTGGTATTAATACTTCACGTGATCTTGATTCTATCCCTCTGTTAATGCAGCCTGGCTCAGTGTTGGCTTTTTTGGCAGCTGCACCACAGTGCAGGCTCATATTTAAGTGATTATGCATGTCCAAGATCCCTCATACAGTTACTACTATTGAGCAAGGTACCACCTATACTATACCTCTACATTTGGTTTTTCTTGCCTAAATGTAGAGCCTTACTTTTTTCACCATGGAATTTCATTTTGTTAAATAGCGCCCAGTGTTCAAGTCTGTCCAGGTCCTCCTGTATCTTAAGCGTGTCTTCTGGAGTGTTGGCTATTCCAGCCAACTTGGTGTCATCTGAAAATTTGATGAGTTCCCCATCGATCCCCTCGTCCAAATCGTTGATAAAGATGTTGAAGAGCACTGGGTCTAGAACAGAGCCCTGGGGCACCCTACTACACACTTCCCTCCATGTAAATGCAGTTCCAATGATGACCACACGATGAGTACGGACGGTCAGCCAGCTATGAATCCATCTGGTGGTGATGCTGTCTAACCCACATTTTTCGATCTTATTGAGTAGTAGGTTGTGATCTACTTTATCAAATGCCTTACTGAAGTCCAAGTAAATTATATCCACAGCACTCCTCTGATCCACTAATTTTGTCACTTGGTCAAAGAATGCAATAAGATTTGTCTGGCATGATCTGTTTGTGACAAACCCATGTTGGCTTTTGGTAATGACTTTGTTTGCCTGTAGGTGTTTGCTGATTCGTTGTTTGATTATCTTTTCCAGAATCTTTCCAGGTATTGAGGTCAGGCTGATAGGTCTGTAATTTCCTGGGTCCATTTTTTTCCTTTTTTATAGATGGGAACTACATCAGCTCTTTTCCAGTCCTCTGGTAATTCCCCTGTGCTCCAGGATCTTTGAAAAATATAGTTCAGTGGTTCTGAGATCACATCTGCCAGTTCCTTGAGAACCTTGGGGTGTAATCCATCTGGTCCTGGTGATTTGAACTCATCTAGGCTGGACAGGTGCTCACTTACTTACTTTCTTGATTATCTTAACTTGTGTTTCTATTCTGTTTTTTATGGCACTGTTTTTGATAGGTTGGTCTGTTTTTCCCCATTGTGTAAAGACAGATGTGAAAAATGAGTTAAGTAGTTCTGTTTTCTCCCTATTGCTTGTCACCTTCTTGCCACTTTCACCCACTAATGGACCAATCATTTCCTTCACTATTAGAACATTTCCTGTTGATTAGTCATTAGGCCATATCAAGATACAGAATATAAAACACAGAACATCAACAAGACTACATATAAAAACAGAATTTAGAAAAAAAGTACAATAGAATAAGCATAAAGAATGAAAATAGTATTTCTTTATAACCCCAGAATTTACTATTAACAGACCATAATTTCCTTCCAAAAAAGTTTTATTATATATATATATATATGAATTCTGAGCACAGAGGAAATACATTTTTTTAATATTAGGATCCAAATAGATTGTTTTTCTAAAGTGCAATCCAAGATATTGATCTCCCTCTTTCTTAAATAATTGTCAATCAAAATAAGAGATGTATTACATCTTCTATTTCTGGAGCTCCACAAATACAAGTATATTCATTGTAAGGAGTTTGGAAGATTGAACTCAATACTTGGAAGGTACATTGTTAGCAGCTGATGCCTTTCAGTGTGCCAGCCTAACTCTCTATTTTGACCATCTTGGATTCTTTGTGCAGCATTTTTTTAGGTTTTTCTCGAGTGGCAAAAAAGACAGGGAGACGACAGTTCCCAATATAACATCAGGAGTGTTTTAAATGAAATTTGTTTGTTCTAATAGCGTTTGAGGACACTTATCAGTTTCCCTACCAATAATATTATTAAATTATATGCCCCAATTTCATAAATTGTATAAATTCCCAATTCTGCTTTAAGAGCAGGAGCTGAAGTCCTTTCATCCACCCTCAAGATACTTCTCAGATTTTATGATCGGATTTGCTATAGTAGTAATATAAATTAAATCACAAAGTTCAGCTCAATATAAGTGCATAAAGGTAACATTGGTATTTTGTATTTAATAATTCAGTCTAAGGAAGCAGCATAGCTATGATTTTTTAAAAAGAAATTAACATGCATTCACTTGTGCCTTCTAAATGAGCTCCTTTGATGTTTAGGGAGCCCAGATTGAGTCCCAGAGAAAAGTTCCCCCAGGTAAGGAAAGGTGTGAACTTGCTCTGTTGCCTCCTCATCGATTAGCCCTATATGGCAATGCTGTCATTTTCCAAAAACCATAACTTTTGACTTTGACTCATCCATAATCAGATAATTATTATGAGAATAGGAGCCATGTCCTCCAGACAACACATGCAACCCAAATGTCATTTTGGCAACACCTTTGCCTTACCTTTTGGTACATATCAATCCTACTTCTTATGGCTCCATTGAGCCCCAAACACACTCTCAAACAAATGAACAAAAATGGGATGGAAGGGACCATGGAGGTTTTCTACTCAAACCCCCAGCCCATAGCAAGAGATCCTATACCAATCCAGACAAAATGAATGTCCAGCCTCTTTTTGAAAATCTCCATTAATGGAGCACCCACAACTTCATGAGGCAAGACGTCCACTGATTAATTGTTCTCACTGTCAGGGCTTGTAGAAAGGGCTTTGAGCAGGGTCAACATCCTGAGCTCCATTTGAGGGGCAGTCAATTTCTTCCATAATATTTCTTTGTTTACTGTGTCAAATGCTATAAAGGCAGCAAACCATTATTTCCTGTGACTGATATTTTTATAGTTAGATGGTTCAAGACAAAAGAATTGTCAAGAGTGGGTCACATCTGCCTAAAGACTGCTGGTTCTTTCACAAGGAATGCACTTTTCATCCACCTATTATCAATTCTTTTCAAGTGACGTTTGCATATATTTTAGTCACAATATCTGTTAGAGAAATGGGCCTGGAATTGCTAGAGGACTTTTTCATCCCGTTTTTATACATAGGAATCACAATTGCCATCTTTGACCCAAATGGATATGGCAGATATTATTTATATGTGTAAATTTATCTGTCAATGGAGGGTCCCACCAGTAGGGATATTTCTTGAATTGTTCAGCTGGTAGAAAATCCTCTCCAGAGGCTTTATTGCTCTTCAAAGCTTTTATGATGAATTATACCATGAGAATTTTAGGGCAAAAAATAGTTGATACATTGTCTAACATATAGTTGATACATTGTCTAACATAACATGTAGATTTTTAATAAAGTGGTTGGTTAATGTTAGTGGCCCCTAAAGGTTCATAATACATATATGTATTATCATCAGTAGGAGAGGTAATCCCATAGGACTCTGTTTAAAAATCTGAGATTTGGTCATGATTGAAGATATCATTATTTTGGCTAAGACCATATAAAAATGTGAGTTTTCCATCAGTACTACACATTCCTATTGTACAGAAGATCCTTTGATTGGACACAGAGTTTCTCCTTGCCTTCACGAGTGTGTAGCAGAAGCCTCTGCTGGAATTGGTTATGTCTAGTTTAATGAAAAGAAAGACGAGGGGGGACGTGATATCAGTCTTCCAATATCTCAGGGGCTCCACAAAGAAGAGGGAGTCAAGCTATTCTCCAAGGCACCTGAAGGCAGGACAAGAAGCAACGGATGGAAACTAATCAAGGAGAGAAGCAACCTAGAACTAAGGAGAAACTTCCTGACAGTGAGAACAATTAACCAGTGAAACAACCTGCCTCCAGAAGTGGTGAATGCTCCAACACTGGAAATTTTTAAGAAGAGACTGGACAGTCTGAAATGATTTAGGGTTTCCTGCCTGAGCAGGGGGTTGGACCAGATGACCTTCAAGATCCCTTCCAACTTTATTATTATTATTATTATTTATAATACTTACAAATGCCATGGTGAAAAATTTATTTGCAGCAGAACCAGTTCTTCAACACTCTGATCCTGAGGAACCTTTCAACATTCATGCTAGTGAAGTTGCACTTGGCACAGTCCTCCAACAAAAATACCTTAGGGGGGATTTGCAGCCCTGCGCTTACACTTCACAACATCTTTCGGAAACAGAGATAGATGGGCTCTTTGGGAGAAAGAGGCTTTTGTAGTGAGATGGGCGTTATTAAATTGGCGCCATTTCTTGGAAGGGAGTAAAGTGCCTTTAGAAGTATAGACTCATCATTATTATTATTCAAAATTATCTTAAATTCCATAGAGAAGACACAGTTGGATCTATTGCTTACACACAAACACCCCACTCACTTTACAGAGAGGGAGGGACCAACACAAACCTGTGGGACTTTGTAGATGCCTGCTAATGTTGACATCTGGATGGAGATGTCTGTGTCAGCTCCATCAACAACAGCCAAAAGCTTGTCCTTCCTTCCACAGCTGTAGTTGGGAACATTGGCTTCTCCAGTAGAGAGCATGTCCAGCAAGGCATCTGAAGTGCCGAGAGTGTTATCATAGTTGTCATGGATGTTGTAGCCGAGTGTGAGATTGTGCAGGAGCTGGGGATTCTCCCTCACCAGTTCAATATTGAAAATCATGCGAAGTATATTTTCCTTTCCATAGGATAAACTAGTGTAAAACAATGATCATGTTAATATTAGCATCATCAACAGCAACAATAATAATACTTTTTCTCCATTTAATCGTCTTTTTTCTCTACAAAGTAGCTGAAACATAAGACAATATTGATCCAAAATTAAAGGCATCAATCACCCTTTAATATTGTTAGTGTTCAGGATGGGGATAGTCCTCAAAAAGGTTTAAGAAATTAGAAATATACAATTATTTTTAGCAGTACTAATATTCATAGCCCAGAATAATTCAATCATTAAAGAAGAACCACCATTAAAGGAAGGAGATTTTTGATAAGTGACCCAGAGAAGCTGTTCTAAAACCAAGTCATCTTCTATTCCTTTAAAAATCAGATATTGCATATCAATCGGTTATAAAAATATGGAAATTGTTGGGCAGAGGAAATTAGAACCATTTCGATTATTACTTTCAACCAAAATCAGTATTCTAGTCATGAATTTAGGACTGAATAGAGAGAGGAAAATAATGTGGACTTCTTTCCGGTTTCATTTGCCTCATGTTTCTACTCTCAGAAAATAAGGCAAAAGGGAGAGGCTGTGTTAATCAAATGGATTCAAAAAATTTGTCAGATCCTACAATATAAGAGTAAGTAAAAAAGAAGAAGAAGAAAAGAAGAGTGTTAGAACTGCAAATGAAAGGAATGAAACTCCATTGCATGACTTACAACTGAATCTGACTAGAAGGAGCCATGTTGAAAGGTAATGTGGCAGGTGTTATTCCTGATGCAGTGGTGACTATACCAATGAGAAGATCTCCTGGTCTGTAATAGCTCCATGGCTTTTCTCCATCCTGGTTGTCCAAATTCAGTGGGCATTTCATCCTCAGCTTCCCAGAGAGTGGCTGGGACAGCAGCAGCATCAGAAGCAAAAGCAGAAGCAGAAACAGGAGGTCCATAATTCATGGGGTGGAATCAATCTCCTTCCTCTTTCTAAAAAAAGAATTAGAATTCAAAGCACTCTGACAAGGTGCAATATTCAGTGGCTTTCCTGATTCAAACAGAGAAACCAAGATTCACCTGAAAGAGAGAGAAAATATATTCATGAGCACAGCTCCTGTCTGTCCTGTAATGTGAGCCACAAAAAGCATAACCTGTGATATTTATCCTTTTCTGAGGCAAGATCCCTTCCAGGTTGCTTCAGTCTGATGTTTACACCAAAGGCAGTCACTGGAGACCTAGGAGAAGAGGTCTCAGAGACAGGGAGGGTGAGGATTGCAGTGAGAAGGAGCTTCTGCTCTTGGGACCCTGAACTTCTTCCATGTAAGGAGGGGTAGCTGGAGAAAAGCACCTTAGAGAAAAGTCGCAGATAGACCCCTTGGGGCAGTGTTCTCTAGTGGTCTTAGTCCTTCCTGTTAGGACACGTACAGAAAGTCATGCTGGACGGAGAGAGTTCAACAGCCAGGAAAGTGACTTCTGCTGTCCTTCAATGGGGCTTCTTGCCTCCAGAGGCTGCTAGGGAAGGTCACCCAGAGTTATGGAGTTTGGTGCCACTCTAGGTTGGTGACCCTTAACTTCAGTGCTGCACTCAGTATCCTTGAACCCAGCCTAATGTTAAGAATTTGGGATTTTCTTTTCAATGAGATCTCCATGTATCCATCCAAATTTGGAGCTGATTTTATGATTCTTTGTAACTGAAGTGAAATTTCATTTGCCATCTGTTCTAGAAACATCACTAAGGGGCAGGAAAGTGACAGCCTGGGAGAGCACCATTTGCACACAGAGAGAAAATTGTAGAGTGGGTAGAAGTTTTAGTTTCCTCAACACTTTCTTAGTTGTCTTTCCATACTGATACAATGAGAGCCATTAAATTTTGACATTTCTTGGTTTAAATAAAACAATTTTGCTTTTAGGTCTGCAGTTGAGATGGTGGCAGCACCCACAGTGCATAGGATGGTGTGAGCTGATTTCTTGCCACACCCACCCAGAAGTTGGTTTAGGTGGCTGTTCCTCTGGTTGTGTAGATGCACTTGGTGTTCTGGATCCTGTGACATTCCCATCTCTGAGGATTTCTTTTTCCTTCCTAGAAGCTTCCATGTGATTATAGTTCAGAGTCCCTGTGTTCTGGTTTATCTTGGTTGATTGTTGATTATTTTTCTTACCTGGAGGGGGGACGTTAATATATACAGCTTGACCTAGAAGGGAGAAGTGGGAGATTGAGTGAGAGGGGGAGCTGATGGGATGGGCAGGTCCACCCTTACCATGAGGAGCACAGGATGACCAATATCCCAGGTCCATCATTTGAAAGTTGTCCCACTGTATTGTCCTCAGCTTCCACTCTCAGTGCCTGCCTACCAGATCTTTGGTGGCTCCAGGTACCGGCTGTTCTTTTTGAATGTTAAGTGGATGTGTAACATGGCTTCTCTTGTCCATGATGTTACCTGCCATGTCTCCCTGAAGCCTAGTTGTGCCCAGAGGGAAGGAAACCTCAGTTGCAAATGCGGCCACCTGCTTTGTGGGTTTGCCTCTGGTGAGAGTCCAGGGAAGTGGAGGAGGGTTGGCTGTGGTCATCCATGGTTTATTATAGGCTCTAAACAGGTTGCACCTAGAGTTTTCCTTTGTCTCAGGGGGGTTGCAAGAAAATTTCCTCAGCCTGCTGAAATATTTTTTGTGAATATGGCCCTTACAAGAAGATAAGGGCCACACCCAGGTTCAACCTCCAGAAAGAAACCATGGTTAAAAGTTGCAAGTGTGAATGCAGCCATTGGTGAAGTGATCAGGTTAAGGGGGTTGTATGGCTGTGACCAGAGGTAGTCTGGTGTAGTGGTCAAGGCATCAGACTAATAACCAGGAAACCATGAGTTCTAGTCTTGCCTTGGGCACAAAGCCAGCTGGTTAAACCTGGGCCAGCCAACCACTCAGAGCCCTGGGAAAGAGGCAATGGCAAGCCACTTCTGAAAAACCCGGTCACTATGGTCTTTCTGATTACTTTCACACACAGCTAGTTGAGGCTGTGGGACTTCCTGACTCTGGCTTCAGTTTTACAAAACCAGCCAAATGGACTCCATTTTGCTAAATATGGGCAGATTCTTTTTTAATCTGGTTGCAGATTAAAAAGTGGCAGGAAAACTCCAATCCTGATTGTGCAAGGGAGTAACAAGTCCTCATGAAGGCTGCAGACAGGTCGGTGAATTTGGGGTCCTGGAAGGGCAGGAGGGCTGCAGGAGGTGTTGTCCCTTCCTGTCAAGGGCTGGGAGGGCATGCTGGAAAAGAGGAAGGCAGGTGGAGCCTCTTCGTGATTTGGTTCAAGCAGCCTCAGGCATGGTTGGAAAACGTTTCTTTGAGGGCGAAGCCTTCCTAGCAGACAACAAGGGTGGGAGAGCAGCAGTGACATCACAGCAAGGGTGGTTCCACAGATAGGGGGGTCCAAGTCAATGCACCCCCTTCTGTTAGCAGCAGAGTGCAGCGTGGATGGTCAGGCAGGAACCCCTTCAGGAGGCAAGTCCCAGGCACCTGCAGGCTAGGAGAGCCCACCTGAGTCTTGGGTGTTTGAACCCCTGTTTGCATTTGGCCAGGCTCAGTACACCCAGCATTGATGGGACCCCCTCAGTCCCCTTTGCAGGACTCAGTTACAGAGACCCTGCAAGTGTGTTGTGTGTGAGTGTCCCACCAGGTGGCTGACAGTTGTGCGTGCTCTGCAGAATTGAACTAACTTGAGTCAAACTCTGCTAACCATCATGGAAGCGTGGGCTCTCCTTAACCTGGATGGGAGAGAAACCCTCTTTCCTGAGCTAGGTGGAGTCATTAGCTGAATTAACGGGTAAAGTTAATAAATAGCTCATGTTTAGGCCATCCAGGCTCCAGACAACAAGAGTTAGAGTGACACACACAGAGGTACCACAAATTGTGTAGTAGAATCATAATTGCTAACCTCCCTGGCTGGGGTGCGTAGTGGTGCCCCTCTTGCTATTCCGTGGGACCCCCCATGGCTCCAGCTTCCAGCCAGAGGGAGAGTTGTTACTGAACTACATCTGCAAGGCCCCAAGAGCCCCAATCCTTCCATAGCATGAAGGGAGTGGACAGCCATTTGTCTGAAAGGGCCTAGGGTCTCCTGCCTGAGCAGGGGGTTAGACTAGAAGACCTCCAAGGTCCCTTTCAACTCTATTATTCTGTTATTCTCTCCACAGTGGCTGGGTAGACATTTTCCTTTCACACAAGGAAAGCTTTCACATTTGTTCAAAAATGAATTGTAAAATATAAGTGTTTTCAACTAATAGCAAAATTAATCTTAATACAAAGTGTTTTCTATAAGCTCTATATCCACTCTATTTCCTTTAATGTCAGGGGTTTGTCTCAGGGGCTGCCCCAAAGAAGAGGGAGTCAAGCTATTCTCCAACGAACCTGGAAGGACAAGAAGCAACGGATGGAAACTAATCAAGGAGAGAAGCAACCTGGAACTAAGGAGAAACTTCCTGACAATTAGAACAATTAATCAGTGGAACAACCTGCCTCCAGGAGCTGTGAATGCTCCAACATGGAAGTTTTTAAGAAGAGGCTGGACAGCCATTTGTCCGAAATGGTATATAGGGTTTCCTGCCTGAGCAGAGGGTTGGACTAGATGATCTCCAAGGTCCCTTCCAACTTTATTCTATTCTATCCAATTTCACTGCATCTTCCTCCTTTTTGTCTGTTTTTAGTTTCCATTTCATATTTTCCTTCTGTCAAAGTCTTGAATTTTTCCTTCATTTTAATTATAGATATATAGATATAGATGATATAGGTGTAGAGATAGAAATAGAGATAGAGACATAGAGATATAGATATATAGAGAGATATATAGTGATATAGATACATAGATATAGATAGAGAGATATAGATATAAACATATTGATATATATTTAAACACTCTTTCATTTTCTCCCCCTCTGGGCTGCATCTGATCAGAGTTTCCTCAAAGAGAAGATTTCGCCTTCAACTCCTCCACTTCTGAGCCAAGACAAAAGCCCCGCCCCTCTCTCTCCCTAGTGGCTGCCTCTAGTCCTGGCCTGCCCCTGTCGTCGTGGCAACCTAGCAGCAGCCAATCAGGCAGGAGGGCAGAGACAAGGGTTGCCTGGGAGCTCAGCCACCAATCAGACTCCTGGAGAAGAGGCTGAAGGAGCAAAGACAAAGGGGGGGGGAGAGGAAAACGTCCAATAAGGAGAGAGAATTAGAGAGTTTTTCCTGTGATGAGAAAGAGGCAAAAACTGCCAGAGATGCAGAGGGAGGGGAGGCCGGAGTCCTGGAAGGGCCTTTCCCCCCACCCAGAAATCCCTGCAATGGAGGGCTTCTCCTCCGGGGGGGGGCTTGGGCAAGGGGGGGCAGGGGCTGCCCAGGAGAGCCCGGCCGGAGGGACTTTGGGGGCCAGGAGGGACCCCCAGGATGCCCCTTCCTCAGAGCCCCAGAGGGCCCCTCCAGGGAGACCCCCCCGGCCTTTCCCTCCCCAGCAAAGCCGGATCCCCCTTGGGAGACCCAGGCCCTGCATGGCTTCTCCCCCCCAGGAGCCTTTCCTGGAAAGACACGAAGGGGAACCGGAGCCTCACAAACCCCCCTTGGCTGCCTCTCCCCCTGAAATGCCACTCCAAAGCCCATCATCCACACTAGCCTCTTCCCAGAATGGGGGGAGTGAAGGGTTGCCCCAGTTCCCCTCCTCCTTCCTGAGCCTTTTCTATGGGCAACGTGACACGTCTGGGCTTTGCTCCCCCCCTCAGGGCCCCCTGTGTGGAAGGGAGGGGCAGTGGAACATGGGTCCTTCCCCTCCCTCTCTTCCTTACATGGGCTGAAAGACATCCTTTATTTCTCTCATTTCTCTCTCTCTCTCATTCTCTGTACATGGGTGTGATTCTTTTTAATTATGTCCTGATGACTAGTTTTTAACTAGCAGATTTTTTAATTATTTTATTTTATCCTGGTCACACTATTACATCACTCTTTTTTCTATTGCTGCCCTTCAACATTAACTTTCAAAATAAAATAAACTTTGGTTTTAACTCAGTAGGAAGCTATTCCAGTTCCGTGACATGTTCAGGCATTAAGTCGTCCCCGGGGTTTTCTCTTTAACCGCTGTGCCCACAAATATCCGATTTCTTTTTCTTCAGCCACAGGTGCCGTGTATTCCCTCTGGGGCCAATTTCAAGCATGGAGCTTCCCAACCTCTCAATTCTTGCTGAGAGATTTAATTCTAGCTCTGCCCTCTCATTTTGAATCCTCTGGGGATTATTCCCCTTCCATTCCTCTCCAGAGAAGGGCCCAACAAACTCTGAGTCCAGAACTAGTGGAATTAGCCGGGATCTCTGGTGAGAGGGAGAATTATTATTATTATTATTATCCTCAAAGTTTCAGCTCTGCTCTTTGGCCGAATCCTGCAGGGAGACTTTGGGCAGAGACAGATGGAACCAGCTGCAGTTCTCTGCTTCTCTCTCTGACCCGGGAGGCCCAAAATGGAAATCTTTCCTGGGGGAGAACTTGGCTTTAGGCAAAAAGCCCCACTGGGAGATTTCAGACTTGGGACTTCCCTCCCCACTCAGGATCAGGGCTGTCTGTCTTCCTTCACACCAAAGTGGGCCACCCTGGGGAAAACAAGAGCTGAAGGCCAATGCAGCCATGTTGCTGCCTGCTGGGGTCACCCCCCCAAAGACCCCCCTTTTCCATCTCCTTTCCCCAAATGTGAGCTCTTTCTTCAGCCCCTCCTTGACTCTCTTGTGCCCCCACCAAGCCCCTCTTTAACGCAGAGAAGAGTTGGGGGTCCTGTGTCCTTCCAGATGTGGCTGGGTAACATCTTCCCCTCTGGCTGGAAGCCTCCCCCCCTTCGATCCTGCCCCAAGGGGACTCTGCAGTGCTTGGGCCTGATCCTCAGGCCTGCCGGAAGTGGCCTCCATTTTGAATACTCCGACGAGTCCTTGTAGAAATGGCGGCTGCTTTTGGAGCTTCCCACCCTGATCCTCAGGCTGTTGGGAGACTGCAAAGCTCTCCTGGCTCTTGCTGGGCTTGGGAAACCAGACCCTGCATGACGATGGGGCAGCTTCAGAGGAGCTCCCTGAAACCTTTTCCTAGCTTTGACTCTCCCCCCCCCCCACCTTGCTCTGGGTAAGTTTACACAACACCTTGAACTTTTAGGTTAAGGAAAGAGAACTGCTATGTTGGCCTAATGTACCATGCCAAAATCTGTATAATCTGGCTTAGCATGATGATCTGCTGCATACATTTGCACAGGAGAAGGATCCCAACTATTGGAATGTATGAAATGAGACAAACATGTTTTAAGATCTCAGTCCATATTGTCAGGGGCTTTATGGCCAATCAAAGATGGGTCCCCCACTCCTTCCAGGTGTGTTTGGAGATGCAAATGAGAAAGAAGCCACTTTTAATCTGGTTCCCTCTTAAACCCAACACCTTTGCCCCTCCCTGTGGTCAGTGCCAGGCTGAGATGTGTCCAACTTGCTAAAACTCCTGCAGAAATGCCTGAAAAAACCTGGATGACCTAAACATGAGCTGTGAACTTCACCCGTTAATTCAGTTGATGAGTCCACACTGCTCAGGAAAGAGGGTTTCTACTGAATCTAGGTTAAAGAGAGCCTACGCTTCCATGATGGTCAGTGGAGTTTGATTCACTCAGCTCACCCACCTGGTGGGACACTCACACAACACACTTGCAGGGGCTCAGCAACTGAGTCCTGCAAAGGGGACTGAGGGGGTCCCACCAATGCTGGGTGTGCTGAGGTTGGCCAAGAGCAAAGTGGATTGCAAACTCCCTGGACTCAGATGAGCTCTCCTAGCCTGCAAGTGCCTGAGACTCACCTCCTGTGGGGGTTCCTGGCTGACCATCAGTGCTGCCAACCAAAAGGGGGGGGGCCTTGACTTGGACCCCCCCAGCATGGAACCCCCCCTTGCTGTGATGTCACTGCTGCTCTCCCACCCTTCTCGTCCGCTAGGAGGACTCCTCCCTCAAAGAAACCTTTTCCAACCATGCCTGAGGCTGCCTGAACTGGATTGTGTAGGGGCTCCACCTGCCTTCCTCTTTTCCAGCAAACCCCCTACCCTTGACAGGAAGGGACATCAACCTCCTGCAGCCCTCCTGGCCTTCCAGGACCCCAACTTCATTGGCCTGTCCGCAGCCTTCATGAGGACTTGAAACTCGCTCTCGTGATAAGGGTTGGAGTTTTCCTGCTGCTTCTACACAGAGCAACTAGTTTTTTTAAAAAATCTACCCGTGTTTAGCAAATAGGAGTCCACTCGGCTGGTTTTGCAAGACTGTAGCCACAATCAGGAAGACCCACAACCTCAGTTGTCTCTGTGTGAAAGCAATCAGAAAGACCACAGGTGACCCGGTTTTCCATAAGTGGTTTGCCATTGCCTCTTTCCCAGGGCTCTGAGAGGTTGGCTGGCCCAGGTTTACCCAGCTGGCTTTGTGCCCAGGGCAGGTCTAGAACTCATGGTCTCCTGGTTACTCGTCTGATTCCTTGACCACTACACCAGACTGCCTCTGGTCATAGCCATACAACCCATTTAACCTGGTCACCTCACCAATGGCTGAATTCTCATTTGCAACTTTTAATCATGGTTTATTTTTGGAGGCTGAACCAATGAGCCAGTGAATTGTGAATATTAATTTAGCAGGTGAACAATCATTGATAACAGAAATAAGCTGGAGACGCTTATTGTAAGGGCCACATTCACACAACATACTTCAGCAGGCTGGGGAAACATTTTTTGCAGACACCCAACCTTGGGCTGAAAGACAGCTCTAGGTGCAGCCTCCAGAAAGCCTGTAACAAACCATGGATGACCACAGCCACCTCTCCTCCACTTCCCTGGGCTCTCACCTGAGGGAAACCCACAAAGTAGGTAGTCGCATTTCCAACTGAGGTTTTCTCCCTTCTGGGGGTGCATCTAGACTTCAGTGAGACAGGGCAGGACAACATCATGGGTGAGAGAAGTCTTCTTACACATCAGGCTGGCATTCAGAAGCAACAGCCAGAGTGGGGGCCACTGAAGATCTGCTAGCCAGGCAGTGAGAGTGGAAGCTGAGAACTGAACAGTGGGACAACTTTCAAATGATGGACCTGGGATATTGGTTCTTCCTATGGTCCTCATGTAAGGGTGGACCTGCCCATCCCATCATCTCCCCCTCCCACTCAACCCCCCAGTTCTCCCTTCTAGGCCAAGCTGTCCATATTAACATCCCCCCTCCAGATAAGAAACAATCTATCAACAATCCACCAAGATAAACCAGAACACAGGGACTCCGATCTATAAACACTTGGAAGTCTTCTGGGGAGGACAAACAAAGCCTCAGAGATAGGAATGTCATAGGAGTCGCAAAACACCAAGTGCATCAACACAACCAGGTCCCCCTAAACCAACTTCCGGGTGGTTGTGGCAAGAAATCACATCATCCATTGCACTCTGGGCACTGCCACCATCTTAACTGCAGACATAATAGCACAATTGTTTTATTTAAACCAAGAAATGTCAAAATTTAATGGCTCTCATTGTATCAGTATGGAAAGACAATACAGAAAGTGTCAAAGAAACTAAAACTTCTACCTACTCTACAATTTTTTCTCTCTGTGCCAATGTGGGAAGTCAGCCTCCTCACCAGAAAAAGAAATATTCTTGGAAATATTTAAAAGACAGAATAAATTTCCCTAAAGGATTTTAAAAGCAGAAACCAACCGTTCCCCCAAGTCTCTCTGTCCCAAACAGAAACCAAGTCTGCAGAATTACAGATGTGATAATCTTTTTTTTATTGAAAATTTTTAAAATTTTACAAAAAAAATTCCCTTCCCCAAACTCTCCCAACCCACCCCAACCCTCCTCCAACCTTCCCAGAGCTGAATACAGGCTTAATTAAAATTTAAAAGAAAAAGTTTTAAACACAAATAAACCATATACAAATTTGATTACAATAATTAAACAAATTATAAAATACTTTAACACCAATATTTAGAAAGCAGAAAGAGAAAAAGAAAAGAAACAAGAAAAAAGAGAAAAAAATAAGAAAAATAAAACATTAAAAAAGAATATCTAAAAAATATCTTAAACTTTAAGTATAAATTATTCAAAAACTAAATAATATTTTTTTATATCATACTTATATTGTATAAAATTTATCCATCTTTTCCATACCAAGAGGTACTTCTCTTGCGATTGATCTTTCAAGAAAGCCAAAATCTTTGCCATTTCCGTAAGTAGGAAACTTTAAGAAACCATTCTTGCAAAGTAGGCAAAGATTCCTTCTTCCAACATTGCCCTACTAACAACCTAGCCGCTGTAATTAAATTTAACATTAATATAGTTTCTTTACTGTCACAATCGGAAACAATACCCAGCAAAAACACTTGTGGAGTAAATTTTATCCTTCTTTTAAAAATTCTTTGAATGTTCCACCATATCTTAATCCAAAAAGCTTTTATATTTTTACATGACCACCAAATATGATAATAAGTAGCATCCAAGCAACCAGATGTGATAATCTTGTCAGAAAGACTAGAATCAGGCAACTGGCATTAGGAAGAAAGATCTCTAGAATGAACACACCAAAAATCAAAGAGTCATCAGCCACAGCCCCAGGCAAGCAGGATTAACCTTTGGGACATAATAGCATTAACTCACCACCATCAGAATACTAGAAAGGCACACTCAGGTCAAAGTTCATGCCACAGGAATAACTCCAAACAAAAGACACAAGAAGGTATAAAAACCCACTACCTACATGTGCTTGTTCTCTTTTCTTCCAGAGCCATCTTTCTGTCTGGCTCTCCTCTTCAACAAACTGCAACCTTCTTTCTAAAGCAGTCACCATGTTGTTTATTCCTGGCTTGGACTGAACCATGATGAAGACTTTCCCTTCAACAGCTCGGTTCAAGGATACTGAGTGCTTCCATGGAGATAAAGCACAGGGAGCACTAGAGTTAAGTGTCACCAACCTAGAATGGCACCAAACTCCATAACTCTGGGTGACCTTCCCTAGCAGCCTCTGGAGGCAAGAGACCCATTGAAGGACAGCAGAAGTCACTTTCCTGGCTGTTGAAGTATCTCCATCCAGCATTACTTTCTGGACATGTTCTAACAGGAAGGACTAAGACCATTAGAGAACACTGCCTCAAGGGGTCTATCTGTGACTTTTCTCTAACGGGCTTTTCTCCAGCTACCCCTCCTTACATGGAAGAAGTTCAGGATCCCAAGAGAAGAAGCTCCTTCTCACCATCACCTGTCTCTGAGACCTCTTCTCCTATGTCTCCAGTGACTGCCTTTGATGTAAACATCAGGTTGAGGCAACATGGAAGGGATCTTGCCTCAGAAAAGGCTAAATATCAGAGATTATGCTTTTTGTGACTCACATTACAGGACAGACAGGAGCTGTGTTCTTGAATCTGTCTTTCAGGTGAATCTTGGTTTCTCTGTTTGAATCAGGAAAGTTACTGGATATTCCACCCTGTCAGAGTGCTTTGGATTCTAGTTCTTTTTTTAGAAAGAGGAAGGAGATTGATTCCGCCCCATGAATTATGGACCTCCTGCTTCTGCTTCTGATGTTGATGGTGTCCCAGCCACTCTCTGGGAAGCTGAGAATGAAGTGTCCACTGAATTTCAACCACCAGGATGGAGAAAAGCCATGGAGCTATTATAGGACAGGAGATCTTCACATTGGTATAGTCATCTCTGCATCAGAAATAGCACTTGCAACATTACTTTTCAACATGGCTCCTTCTAATCAGATTCAGCTGTAAGTCATGCGATGGTGTTTCATTCCCTCTATTTGCAATTCTAACACTCTTCATTTTTTCTTGTTGTTTTACTTACTCTTATATTGCAGGATCTGACAAATTTTTTGAATCCTTTTCATTAACACAGCCTCTCCCTTTTGCCTTATTTTCTGAGAGTAGAAACATGAGGCAAATGAAACCTGAAAGAAGTACACATTATTTTCCTCTCTGTGTTCAGTCCTAAATTCCTGACTGAATACTGACTTTGGTTGAAAGTAATGATTGAAATAGTTCTAATTTCCTCTATCCAACCATTTCCATATTTTTATAACCAATTGATATGCAATGTCTGATTTTAAAGGAACAGAAGATGACTTGTTTTTAAAACAGCTTCTCTGGGTCACTTATCAAAAATCTCCTTCCTTTAACAGTGGTTCTTCTTTAATGACTGAATTATTCTAGCCTTTGAATATTAGTACTGCTAAAAATAATTGTGTGTTTCTGATATGTTAAACCTTTTTGAGGACTATCCCCATCCTCAACGCTAACAATATTAAAGGGTGATGAGTGACTATCATTTGCCTCTAGTTTTAGATCAATATTGGCTTATGTTTCCTGATGATTAAATGGAAAAAAAGTATTTTTGTTGTTGCTGGGATGATGCTAATATTAACATGATCATGGTTTTATACTAGTTCATATTATGAAAAGATAGTACGTGCAATTTGCAATATTGAACTGGTGATGGAGAATCCTGAGCTCCTGAACAATCTCACACTTGGCTACAAGATCCATGACAACTATGATAACACCCTCGGCACTTCAGATGCCTTGCTGGACATGCTCTCTACTGGAGAAGCCAATATTCCCAACTACAACTGTGGAAGAAAGGACAAGCTTTTGGTTCTTGTTGATGGAGCTAGCAGAGACAGCTCCATCCAGATGTCAACCTTAGCAGGCACCTACAAAGTCCCACAGGTTTGTGTTTGTCCTTCCCTTTCTGTAAAGTGAGTGGGGTGTTGGTGTGTAAGTGATAGATCCAACCGTGTCTTCTCTAGGTAATTCAATATTATTTTGAATAATAATAATGATCAGTCTATACTTTGAAGGGCACTTTACTCCCTTCCAAGAAATGGCACCAAATTAATATAGCCCATCTGACTGCAAAAGCTTCTTTTTCCCAAACAGCCCATCTCCTTTCTCTTTCCGAAAGCTTTTGTGAACTGTAGGTGCAGGGCTGCAGATTGCCCCTAAGGTGTTTTTGTAGGAGGATTGTGCCCACCGCAACATCACTAGCATCAGCTTAGATGATGAAAGGTTCCTCAGGATCAGGCTGTTTAAGAACTGGTTCTGCTGCAAATAATCTTTTCACCAAGGGTATAAATAAGGATTTGTATATATAGTTGGGAGGAAGCAAGGATCAAAAAAGTCCTGTCTTTTCATGACATCATCCCAATTGCTTAGAGGCTCTGTGTCCAATCAAAGGATCTTCTGTACACTAGGAATGTATAGTACTGATAGAAAACTCACATTTTTTTACATGGTCTTAGACAAAATAATGATATCCACAGTCATGACCAAATATGAGATTTTTAAATACCTATGGGATTACCTTTCCTACTGATGATAAAACATATATGTATTATGAACCTTTAGGGGCCACTAACATTAATCAACCATTTTATTAAAAATTTACAAATATGTTAGGCAACATATCAACTATTTTTTGCCCTAAAATTCTCATGATCAAATTCATCATAAAAGGTTTGAAAAGCAATATGGCCTCTGGAGAGGAATTTCTAGTAGCTGAACAATTCAACAAATATCCTGACTGGTGGGACCCTCCATTGACAGATACATTTACACATATAAATAAAATCCACCATGCCCATTTGGGTCATTTCTCTAACAAATATTGTGACTAAAATATATTCAAACTTCCAGTTGAAAAGAATTGATAGTAGATAGATGAAAAGTGCATTCTTTGTAGAAGAACCAGCAGTCTTTGGACAGATGTGATCAACTATTGACAATTCTTTTCTCTTGAACCAACTAACTATAAAAAATATCAGTCAGAGGAAATAATGGTTTGCTGCCTCTATAGCATTTGACACAGTAAACAAAGAAATAATATGGAAGAAATTGACTGCGCTTAAAATGGAGCTCAGGATGTTGGCCCTGCTCAAAGCTTTTTCTAGAAGCACTGACAGTGAGAACAATTAATCAGTGGAACAGCTTGCCTCATGAAGTTGTGGGTGCTCCATTAATGGAGATTTTCAAAAATAGGCTGGACATTCATTTTGTCTGGATTGGTATAGGATCTCTTGCTATGGGGAGGGGGTTGGATTAGAAAACCTCCATGGTCCCTTCCATCCCATTTTTGTTCATTTGTTTGAGAGTGTGTTTCGGACTCAAAGGAGCCATGAGGATTGATATGTCTCAAAAGGTAAGGGAAAGGTGTATGACATTTGGGTTGCATGTGCTGTTAAGAGGAATTGGCTCCTATTCTCATAATACTTATCTGATTATGAATAAATCAAAGTCAATAATTGTGGTCCTTGGAAAATGAGAGCATTGCCCTATAGGGCTAATCGATGAGGAGGCAACAGAGCAAGTTCACACCTTTCCTTACCTGGGGGAACTTTCTCTGTGACTGGATCTGGGCTCCCTCAACATCAAAGGAGCTCATTTAGAAGGCACAAGTGAATGCACTGTTAATTTCTTTTTAAAATAGCTATGCTGCTTCGTTAGACTGAAGTAATAATACAAAATACCAACATTATCATTATTCACTTATATTGAGCTGAATTTTGTGTTTAATTTATATCACTGCTATAAGAAATCCTATCATCATCCGAGAGATATCTTGAGGGAGGATAAAAGGACTTCAGTTGCTGTTCTCAGAGTAGAATTGGAAATTTATACAATTTATAAAATTGGGGCATATAATTTAATAGAATTATTGGTAGGGAAACTGATAAGAGTCCCCAAACGCTATTAGAACAAACAAATTTCATTTAAAATATTCTTGATTTTATATTAGGAACTGTCATCTCCCTGTCTTTTTTGCCACTCAAGAAGAACCTGGAAAAAAAATGCTGCACAAAGAATCCAAGATGGTCAAAATAGAGAAAAGTAGGGCCATCTTCAGTAAGGTTGGCACACTGAAAGGCATCATCTGCTACAAATGTACCTTCCAAGTATTGAGTTAAATCTTCCAATCTCCTTACAATGAATATACTTGTATTTGTGGAGCTCCAGAAATACAGTAGAAGATGTAATACGTCTATTATTTTGAATGAAATTATTTAAGAAAGAGGGAGATTGATTGCACTCTAGAGAAACAATCTATTGAGATGCTAATATTTTAAAAAATGTATTTCCTCTGTGCTCAGGATTCAACAATTATATATTATATATATTCTGTGATCGGAATTCAAAAATTATATATAATAAAGCCCTTTTCAGAATGAAATTATGGTCTGATAGTAGTAAATTCTGGGGTTATAATAAAATACTATTTTCATTATGATTATTCTATTGTACTTATTTTTATAATTCTCTTTTTATATGCAATCTTGTTAATATTCTGTGTTTTATATTCTGTATCTTGATATGGTGTAATAATCAACAGGAAATGTTCTAATATGTGCATGAGAAAAATATTGGATTTATTAAAAAAATGGGAGTTGGTAGCACCCCAAATATTACCCAGAATTGCTTTTTTCAGGTCAGTGAGAGAATTGCTTCAGAGGCTCTGAATGATAAAAGTCAATTCCCTTTTTTCCATCCGATGTTCCCCAAAGATGGGATCCAGTACCCAGGAATTGTCCAAATTCTCCTCCATTTTGGATGGACCCTGATTGGTCTCTTTGCTCCAGACACAGAGAAGGGAGAGAATTTCATGAGGATGTTTACTCCTATGCTTGTCAAGAATAGAATTTGTGTTGTTATAACACAACAATTCTCAACGACTGGAAGTACTGCATTCCTGAGGGATGCCCTCTCTAAGTGGAGACAAGTAAACGTCTTTGTTCAATTCATGGAATTTGATTCCCTTTGGGACAGAATTCTTCCCTTCCATTCAGCACTTGAAGGTTTGCCAGGACCCATTGAAGGGAAAGTCTGGATCATGACAATGGTTGGAGTATTTCTAGTGAAAAAGGATAGGCGTCTCAAGCACATCCATAGTATTTGGACCTTTCTCTTTCAGTGGAAAGAGAGTTATAATGCCTATAAAGATCCTTTCTTTGTGGAGCATGAGTTTCAAGCTGAGTATTTTCACTGTTCTGTTTCAAAACACACCTTTTCTGTCAAAGGCCGGAGAAGATGCACCCAGAAAGCACCAGTGGAGACCCAAGAGAAAAAGAATAGGATGGAGATCACAAATGACAGTGATACTTATAGCATCATTAAGATCCTGGCCCACACCTTAAGTGCTGCATCCAAACCCCAGAGGAGAAGGAAGAAGGGTGAAGAGAGGTTGGGGGCTCCAAGGCTGCAGCCGTGGAAGGTAGGGGGTCCCAACAAGGATCCATCAAACTAAATTCCTTTTCAGGGTCTTTTGTGCTCTCTGGGCTTGGTGGTTTAAGATCTTAAGCTTCTGCAAAACATCTCTTACTTATCCGAAGAGTGCTGCATCCTCCATTCAACAACCAAGATCTTTTATATATTCGGAAAAAAGTTCCCAGAATTTTTCTGATTTTAAGCTCCTGTAAACTAGGACAAGAAACAATGATTGGAAACTGATCAAAGAGGGAAGCAACCTGGATTTAAGAAAAAACTTCCCAACAGTGAGGAAAATTAACCAGTGGAACAGCCTGCCTTCAGAAATCGTGGGCGCTTCGTTACTGGATATTTTTAAGAACAGACTAGACAGTCACTTATCTGAGATGGTATAGGTTCTCCTGCTTGAGTGGGGGCTGGACTACAAGACCTCCAAAGTCCCTTCCAGCTCTATTCTATTCTATTCTATTCTGTTCTATTCCAACATGGCTCTTCTGCTTGATGTCCTTCCTCAAGGCTTAAAGAAGCTCCTTTGATCTCTTCCTCCCCTTCTTTGTCCTTGACTAAAGCTAATGAAAATTTTGTGCAGTGACTTCTCCAAGTGTGGTGCCTGCAAGAGGACCTGGTATCATTCCACTGCATCATTAATGACATTATCGACAAATTAATAATATGGTTATTATCATATTAATATATTACTACTATTTTATTATAATCAGTAACCATTCTACACATAGAATAATGTGAGAAAAACTACAAATGAAATATTAATACAGATTGTAGCTGCCATTCATTACATACATACAATTGTGTATCAAGTCCTGCATGCTAACAATTAGTTTCCTGTTGAATTTTACTCATGCACTTCTCTCTAACACAAAATGATATTTTTATTTTCTGGAAGCTATAAGGCCCTGCCTCAGCTGAATCTCTCAGGAAAGCAGAACTCTTGAAACTGGCATCGTTTCAAAAGGAAATTTTATTGAGAGTCAGTGACAGCAAGACGAGGTGGCAGAATCTGAAGTTCCTGGGTGAAATTTTTAGGCTAAACCCCATCATTCAAAACCCCTCCCAACCCCTCCTATGCCCAGTCCATAGGAGGCAGTCCAGAGGTGCAAAGAGGTTGTGAGAACTCCAGACGGAAACTGTGGTAAGAGGTTCCCAGGAATCTCTTCCTTGGTGAGGTGAGGCAGATGACTTCGGGCAGCGGAACCGAGTCAACAAAGCAAAGCTAAACACATCACAGGAGAGCTCCAAAGGTCCCCCCTCCCATCAGGATGGCAGCATCCTGGCAGGGATCTATAGGGACCTGAGAGAAGCTGGGACGTTTTAAAGGAGACCAAAATAACTTTGTCCAAGTGTTATTATGATTTTTCCATCAGAAAATCATGATTTATCTAATTCCTTTATTACTGAAAATATAGAAGAAACAATGACCAAGGTCTAATTGTTTTTCGTAACTCCCCAGTTTTATCAGTAATATTAATATTTATTTGAGTGCAATTTTTTGAGACAGTTGTATCCACTTAATTATCTTATATCATCCAGCACTCAATTAACTAGATCCTCATTCATCACATCATGAAGCATTTTGTTACTTCTTTGCTAAAAACAAGTTATACCACCAGCATTCACACAATCTGCTAAGGAAGTTTAACAATATGTGTGAATGTTTTTGGAGGACCAGAGAAAGAGATGTAGGGAAGGATCAGATAAGATGGTCTGGGACAGGGGTAGGCAACCTCGGCTCTTTTAAGACTCATGGACTTCAACTCCCAGAATTCCTGAGCCAGAATTCTGGGAGTTGAAGTCCACGAGTCATAAAAGAGCCCAGGGTGCCTACCCCTGGTCTGGGGGGAGGGCAACCCACAGCTCCATAACAGGCAGAGAAAGAAACTCAGAAAAAGTCCTCCCTAATTTTTTTTGACTGTCCAAAGAGATGGTGAAAAATTTGTACTTTCACACTGCAAGATTTTGTTAATATTGCCTTACAATAAAGTAGAATTACTTCATCTAATCATTTTTCCTATCTCCTCTACCTGAATGAAGATTAGCCATGCAACTTTCTTCTTAACAAATCCTTGCTTTCTGGTTATCACCCTATTGTTTGCAAGGAGTTTATGAATTCTCTAGTTATCTGTGTATTTTGTTTACTTCCTTGGTGACCTTTGCTAGATTGTTATATATGATTGACCATTTTTGTCAATTACATTTTGTCAATATATAATATACAGTATACTACATGATTTTAAAATATTGCTGAATCTTTGTACTTCAATTTTAAAGATAATGGGAACACTTGTTCTCCCAGCTCACAATATTTGCAAGTTAAACAACCCTAGAAAAAAGATTCAAATGTAAAAATTGATCAGAGATAAGAAACCAAGATTTCTGCTTTTAAATTCCTGGATGTTTCCATTCTAGTTCCATCCATTTCTAAAGAAGAGGGAATTGTACAATCTTTCCCTGCTGAAAGTGTACTTGGATCAGAATGGAGACGTAGCAGCAGATCTGTATATCATTGGTATGGTAGTTTTCCCCAAGGAAGATCCCATCAACAAGATATTGGGGAGTTTTGAAAGACAGAAACTTACAATCAACCAAGATGTTTTGTCACAGTTAAAGTTGCTCAACAAGGTGGGGAAAATATTGGTGTCTTTTCTCTTTGCTGCCCATCTCATCATGATAGTGGCTTGAAAACTGAAGTACTGAAATATGACGTGGTGAAAATCAAATCCTGATATCAGAAGTAAAAAAAGAGCAGTTTCGAAGGAAATATTATTTGATTTGGGCATTGGCTTGTAAAAATCCCTTGAATGCAAGCCAACACAGTGCTAGGCTGCATTAACAGAGGGATAGAATCACGATCACGTGAAGTATTAATACCATTTTACAATGCCTTGGTAAGGCCACACCTGGAACACTGCATCCAGTTTTGGTCACCAGAATGTAAAAAAGATGTTGAGATTCTAGAAAGAGTACAGAGAAGAGCAACAAAGATGATTAAGGGACTGGAGGCTAAAACATATAAGGAACGGTTGCTAGAATTGGGTATGTCTAGTTTAACAAAGAGAAAGATGAGGGGGGACACAATAGCAGTGTTCCAATATCTCAGGAGCTGCCACAAAGAAGAGGGAGTCAAGCTATTTTCCAAAGCGCCTGAAGGCAGGGCAAGGAGCAACGGATGGAAACTAACCAAAGAGAGAAGCAGCTTAGAACTAAGGAGAAATTCCTGACTGTTAGAACAATTAACCAGTGGAACAACCTGCCTCCAGAAACGGTGAATGCGCCAACACTGGAAGTTTTTAAAAAGAAACTGGACAGCCATTTGTCGGAAATGGTATAGGGCTTCCTGCCTGAGCAGGGGGTTGGACTAGATGACCTCCAAGGTCCCTTCCAACTTTATTATTATTATTATGGATCATCGCACAGTCAGCCAGATGTTCAGACTGGATTTAGCATTTTGTCTACCTATCGAGTCCTTACCCAGGACCTGGGATAGGCAGATGTGGCTGTTTGATGGTATTACAGATATCGTCGCAGGATGGAAGCAGTTCCTAGTAAGGCCGCCTTTTGCAATTAACTAATAGCGAATTTGTCAATGCCAATGGTGTTCAAGTGGTGCTCCAGTTGTTTTGGGATTGCACCCAAGGATCCTATGACTATTGGTACTACCCTTGCTTGCTTTTGCCACAGTCTTTCTATTTCTATTTGTAGGTCTTTGTATTTTGTTATCTTCTCCAGTTCTTTCTCTTCTATTCTGCTATCCCCAGGAACTGCCACGTCCACTATCCAGACTTTTTTGTCTTTCTTATCGACAATTGTTATTATTATTATTATTATTATTATTATTATTATTATCTTGATTGTTAGCTGCCTTATGACACACAGACAGGCTATAAATCAAATAATAATAAATATGAGTGTGTATTTCCATATCAGATTGTGTCACCTAATTGTATTCTCTCAATAGAACAGACATTGTGTTGGATATGTTGTGTTGAGTATCCATTTCCCACACAGGGCTCACACTCATGACCCGTGTGGTGCATCAAAAAATGCTTGACTCAAACCTATTGTGGAAGACATTCTCATGACCTCACCTCCATCTTACCGTATAAACTGAACAAATATATATACAAATAAAGAACATATTTAAGGTTGACAGCCCTTATTTGTAAGGAAATGTTCCTTTTTATCTATAATTTTGAACTGCTTTCAAAGGGAAGTAGCCTTGCAATTTTTTATGTACTCCAGAAGAAACCTTATCAGATCCTACTGGTCAAACGTTTCTTTCTTCATCACAGTTTTATTCTATTTCAATAAATCCAATGAAATGAAAATTTAATAAATCTTTTATAGTAAAGTTTACTCTAAAATTTAGTATTTTAGATATTATATTTTAAATAAGGCATGTATGAAGAATGAATGAATGAGTGTTAATTCCGCTATGAGGATGGAAACACTGGTTATCAATTAATGCTAAAATCTTTTCTCAATTTCATCCCTCCAGACTTTGTTAAGTAGAAAGCTACTTTATTGTAATCTGATAAGTCAGAAGAAAAAGGGAGGAACTGAATGAAGCATCTGCCTGAAATTGTTTCTCCTGCTACCATTTGGAATGGGTCAGAGATTTCACATTTGCCTACATGAAGCCCAAAGACGACTTAGCTGATGTTCATGTCTACCTGTTCATGTCTTACATGGATAGTGTGTCCTGACATATTTGTTTGGCATTTCTTCTTTTTCTGTTTAGTCTCTGCCTCAGTCTAAATGTGTGGAGAAATGCCATCCTGGATTTGTCAAGCAGGCTCGAGAAGGAGAGCCATTTTGCTGCTACGACTGCATTCCTTGTCCAGAGGGGACCATCTCCACTCAGGAAGGTGGGTGACACCACAGGGAAACTTTGATCACTATGCATGTTAAAGAGACATGTAAGTTTGATTGTTTAGTTTTTCATTTTCATAGTGTCCAATTTCTTCCATAATGGGAAGAATGAAACAAATATCTTGAAGGGTGAGGTAGAAAGAAGGATGTTGTGGATTGCACGGGAACTCTTTTTCATTTCCCAGTTTGGATGTTTCCATCCATATTTATCTTTCTTAGAAATATCTGTATTCTTTGTAATTTGAGGAATGATTTTAGATCAATGGGTTTTGTTTACCTAGAGTAGACCAACTTTACATTACAGGCTGATAGATACATCAATCAATCATTCATTTAATCTGTTAATCTTTAGTAAGATCATATATCATTATAAGCTGCAATATCTAATTGGGAGGAAAAATAGAGGGAGAGATGTTGGGTTAAAGGAACAATGAAAACCAAACAGAGGATTCAGGATTCACCTGGAATTTACAAGTAGTCCAGAATGCAAAGGCATGCACAGTGTTGAATTTCCATGTGTTCTTCCTTAGGACACCCCTACTGTGCAGGCTCCACAGAATCCCAGTTTCTTTTCAGGTGCAATTAAATTCAACTTTCAAACCCTCCATTAGACAAAACCAGGGTATCTGCAGGGCTTCCTCTCCTTGAGGATATCTGCTTCTTCCACCAGAGCATATAATATTGGGCATGCAAATCATCTGTTCCCTTAAAGGATTCCCACTTTATGGATTATCAGAAGCCTGCCTTTTTTGGTGCAGTTCCTGCCTTATTGGACCCACTCCCCCTTGAAATTGAATAGGCCCCCATCCTCTTAAACCTTTGGAGAATCATTTGGGATAAGGTAAGCTCAGTGCAGAGAAGGGAAGTTGCAGAACCAGACAGATTTTCTTTTAAATGTATGTTGTTGTTCTTTTAATAGTTGTATGTATTGGGGATTATTTTGGCTATTGTAGTGTAAGTATATTTCATTTACTGAGACGTTTCTGTCTCTCTGTATCACATCTTATCCACAGTTTTTATTGAAATTTAAAAGACTATAAAAAATATTACTTTCTTTTCTCAGATACCACAAAATGTACCAAGTGCCCAGATGACCAATATCCAACTAAGAACCGAGTCCAGTGTATCCCCAAAAGAATAACCTTCCTTTCCTATGAAGAACATCTCAGCATCATCCTCATCTCCTTTGCTCTACTCTTGTTCCTAACCACAGGCTTTGTCTTAATCATATTCATTACATACCTTGAAACTCCTATTGTCAAAGCCAACAACCGGGACCTCTCCTTCATCCTCCTGGTCTCCCTTCTGCTTTGTTTCTTATCCTCCTTGTTCTTCATTGGCCGACCAAAGAAAGCTACCTGCCTTCTCCGACAAACAGTGTTCAGCATTGTCTTCTCAGTAGCCGTGTCATCTGTCTTGGCCAAAACGATCACAGTAGTGCTGGCATTCCTAGCCTCAAAACCAGGTAATAAAGTGAGAAGATGTTTGGGGAAGAGCTTGGCCAACTCCATCATCCTTTCTTGTTCTGCTGTCCAAATTCTCATCTGTGCCATGTGGTTGGGAGTTTCTCCCCCATTTCCTGACTCTGATTTGCACTCCCAGCCTGAAGAGATTATCCTTCAATGCAACGAAGGCTCTGTCACCATGTTTTATGTTGTCCTTGGCTACATGGGCTTCCTTGCTACCATTTGCTTCACTGTGGCTTTCCTGGCCAGGAACCTTCCTGGAGCTTTCAATGAAGCCAAGCTGATCACCTTCAGCATGCTGGTCTTCTGCAGTGTCTGGGTTTCCTTCCTCCCCACCTACCTGAGCACTAAAGGAAAATACATGGTGGCTGTGCAGGTCTTCTCCATCTTGGCCTCTGGTGCTGGACTATTGAGCTGCATCTTCTTCTCCAAGTGCTACATTATCATCCTGAGACCAGATCTAAACACTAAGGAACATCTAATGGCCAAAGCAGGGCAATGATTGTGAAATTGTTTCTTAGGCTGGTAACTTCTAATTATCCATTATTATTGGTTATATATTCTTCCTTTGGATTTCCTTGACAACTTATATTTATTAAAACTGAAGGAAATAAATATGTGAAGTTAATTATCAAGTAAAGTAATAATAAATAAATAAATAAAGGAACAAATAAATATTATGTTTTTTTAAACTATTGGTTTTCCTCCTTTTCCTCAGCACACATGTCAACCAGTATTTGGCTTAAGCAACTCTTCAAGACAAGAGATATATGAGTCAATTCCTGGGCTTTATAGTGATGTAAGCTTGGCAGGTATCTTCAAAGATAATTAGTGAGGACTGAATCTCATCTCTTTCATGGTTCTTTATGAATTGGTATTTCCATTTCCCCAAGTTATGGGTTCTACTGGGCAGAAGAGTTAGTGAAGATGACATGGTGTTGCAACTTCAACATCTCTCACCGGTTTTGGTGCTCCTTCTCTTTCTCCTGAGGTGCTCTTTTTCAGCAATATCCCTTTATTTCAACTCCAGATCAAGTCCCATCTTCTTCATGGCTTCCTAGCTCATAACCTCCAGTTCTAGCATCTCTGTGCTGAGGTGCTGAACAGACATCTGACTTCTGGTGAGCTGTTTCCAATAGCAGACATTTATTTATTGCTTGTTACTTCCTGACAGTTTTGGCATATCAATATTCAAGTCAATGTGACTGATATAAATTGAAGACAAAATGTATCCTGGTCTGGTTTGGGGAGTCAGTAGCTCAACCAAGTTAAGACACGTACAAGAAGGCCATGGGTCAACTCCCAGATTAAACAAATATGAACTTTACTAAAGCTGTTAAAAAAAATAAGGTCATAAAGAGAACACGTGGATAAAAAGGATTTTTAAAACCCCTAAATCCTAAGACAATTCTAGACAAAGCAAAATAACTCACTTTCCATATTTCCCAGCTTCATCCCTTCATTTAGGATTCCAAAGTCTCTCAAAAGATCCCCAAAGTCTTTCCACCTTGTTTTCTATTGGCTTTCTGGTAAGTTGACTCTTATGGAGCCATAAGGCTGGCTTGATCTTTAAAGGATCAGTTTTTCCTTCCTACCCCACTCCTTGCCTTCTCCCATATCCCTCACCTTCCCTTTCTTCTCTCTCTCTTTCCCTCAATCCTCCCATCTATATTTTCACCTCAATCATCTGCTAGCATCACATTTTTGCCCAGCAATCACTGCTGTTATGTGTCTGATGTTGTGGTTCCGGCTAATGAAACATTCCGAAGAACTTCCAGGCATTTATTTTCCTAAAAGTTTTTTATTGTTACAAAATGTTGGCACAGGTACAATGGAGGGATGCTAGGATCTAAATTCTCTTCCTCTGAGCAGTTAAATTATCAACATGTTCCCTCCTTAAATTATCCGTCATATCTCACATTATCCAATTAGTGTGAAGGTCAAATGTTTTCTTCCTCTTTCTTTCCCGGGTTTTACCCCCAACCCCCCTTCTGCTCTGTATTAACCCCATAATTACCAGACAATTCTACATATTGTCAAAAGCAAGAATATACAATATTTGCAGTGTTGACATCTGATTAACGAAACACTTCAAAAAACTTTCATGCATTTTTTTAACCTAAAAAGCCTTTATTAGTGTTGCAGAGATGTCAGCACGGCATGGTGGAATGCTAAGATCTGAATTTCCCTTCCTTTGCACATAACATTCCAGGCATTTCCCCTCCCCTATTTTGGGATCATGATTCACATCTTCCAATTAACTTGGAGGGCAAAGATTCACTTCCGTTTCTTTTCCCCGGGCTTTCCTTATATTCTCCTCCCCTTTCACTGTCACCTGATTTAACTCTAAAAATTCCAGACAGTTCTGCATATATTGTCAAAGCAAGAATATTCAATATTAGCAGTGTTGACAACTGCCTTAGAACTGGAATCCAAAGTTTCCACATTTCATATGGTTAAAAGGAACATTGCCCCACAGAACGTATTTTAGAAGCAACTCATCTTGAAATTCTTTCCACACTTTGTGCATTTATAGGGTTTCTCTCCTGGGTGAATTTTGTTAGAACTCGGGGAACAGCTCAGCCTGTGGAGGTGAGAGTCAGGCGAAAGTCATGTGTGGAAAACTGCCCCCCCCCCAACGCTTGTATCTTTGCTCTGCATCTATCTTCTCTCCCCCCCCACATCACCATGGTGACGTGAAAGTACGCAGGTCTGTGTGACCTTGCCAGTTTGATAAGGCTGGCTGGTGAACAACAAGTTTCCCTGTTAATGGCCTCTAGCTTTTTACTCTTGAGGATTGGTAAAGGATTTTAGCCAATGAAATGCTATTGCCATGCAGTAACTTTTGCTATTTTGTGAAGCCCTATATAAACAAATAAAGGCTGCGTGCTGCCGGCCATTTCTTTGCACCCTTCAATGACTAAGGACTGATTACTATAGCTGGCGCCCTCAGCGGGGACATTTTGTTTTGGGACCCCTACGGGAAGAAGCAGCTGCCAACATACTTACCATTGTCTGGAACAGACCCCTAGGTGCACTTTCATCTTACGAGACCCCTCAGTGAGTAAGTATGGCTGTAAATTATCTCACCCTCAGCAAAAGCATGTACAGGAGTTCAGACTCCTGCTACAGAAATCAGGCCTGGCAACACTTGAAACGAACATAAGAAAGCTGATTGGGGAGATAAGAAAATAGTGTTCTTCAAATCTTAAGCATCGGACACTTAGGCTAAAAGATAGAGCATAAATTACATCTTGAACCTTGGGCTTCAGTATAAACATCTATAGTGTTCAATCCTGTCCGGCAAGGAAGAAAAAAAATGGACCCATCAACTAAATAAAATTTATTCCTCCTAAAAACATCTTTAATTGGATTTTCAGCTTCTTCTGAAGAGGCTAATTCTTTGCTTATTAGTTGAGACATAAATCAAAATTTACTCCCTCAGAACAAAGTCTTTTGAGCAATCGGAATGCTCTGCAATCTGTTAAGTTAACCCTTGTGTTTTGTGTTATGTGTGTGGCCACTCAGAACATTATGCTTGGGCTTGGAATGGTGAGAAAAATGGGAAATGATTAGGGCCCTCAAAACCACTTTTTGGTTGAAATCACCTTGTCATTTTTCTCGCTTCTTGCAGGACAAGTTATGTGTCTAAATAAATGTTGTTGTAACAGTATTTGTGTATATACATTTGTCTGTGTTGTTCTGTGTTATTCCAAGACTTGGAAGAGGCTCAAAGCCCTCTCTGATAACAACAATACAAAAAGGCCTTGCTAAGAATATATGGTTTGCCTGGAGAAAGTATAAATGAAATAATTGTATGTGGAATGGTTTTATGCAAACAGTCAGTATGGAACTGAATGAGTTAATTTGTTGAAGTGTGTGCTAGCCTTCAAAACCCACCCATTTTCTCCCTAACTGTGATAATAATAGTAAATATTTGTATGAGAAGAATTTCATGGAGAATGTATGAAAGAATTTATTAAAAAATGCATATGAAGGAGATGAAACTATTTTTTGGTGGTGAGATTTCTCCCCCCCCCCTGTCTCTTTCGGCTGGCTGCGTTGCTTAAAGAGCCAGGGACAGGAAGGAGGGGGGGAACTGTTCGTTTAAAATTTTTTTTTCCTCTGCTTGGAATTGTATCTGAAGAGTGATGAGAGGAAGGAACGAGAGGAGAGAGAAAAGAGTAAAGGAGGGGAGAAGGAAGTAGGAAGGTTGGAGGAAGAGGAAGAGGAAAGGGGAGCAGAGTGGTGAAGGAGAGGAGAGGAAGAAGAGGGAAGTAGGAAGAGAAGAAAGGGAGAAAGAAGGTAGAGAAGAGTGAGTGTGGAGGGAATGTATCTTAATATCTGATAAGTATTACGGTATATGTATGGGGGAGAGTTTGGAAAAATAAAAAATTATTGTAATCTGAGAAGAGTGGAGTGAATCTGAAACCTGACATTCACCTATGCAGTTTCGGCAAATAAATTTTTTTTACTCAAAAGAGAAACAGTAAATGTTGGACAATATTTTTTATATCCAACAACCATAAGAACTAACTGAATTACTTTGTAATAGATTTATACATATTTAACCTATTTATATAAAAATTATTTCCATCTGAATGGACTTTGCTTAAATTGAAGCACCAAAGATACAATTTAATTGGCTTTTAAAAAATATAAAATGATTTAGGATTGCAATAAGTCCCAGAAAAAAATATAGTTGCACAAATTGATGACATCATGAATACTCAATTTGTGGACAGAATTTCACACTTTTGATTTTTTTCCTACTAGTAAATTACCTAATGGAGTATTAACTGTAATAAAAGTGCAGAAAGTATATTGAATTGAATAATATTTACTTATCCCACATCCCATCCCAAAATGTTTTATTTTTTATCCAGGTGGTTGCTAAAATGATAACCTTAGGATGCACAAGAGCTTGCCATCAAAAAGGAACTGATTAATTAATATTGTTTTCAAAAATAACTTATCTCTTTAATGTGCTTTAACTGACTATATAGGCTGTATTTCATATCATTTGCCTAATGATCTTTGACTTGCTTGTTTAATGACTTTTTCCTTTCCAGTCCAGCCACTGCTTTCTTCTTCTTTCTCCCTTGCCACAAGTTATTGCTTTTTCTGATGGAGGGTGAATGAGAGGAGCAATTGCTTACAAGGATGATACCTGGAAAGTGTCCTACTCTGCAATGCAACCCTTATCACAATGCTCAGAATTATTTTAGCTTTTCAAATCTTTTCTCAACAGTCTTTTAACTTAATCTCTGACTCTCATTATGTTGCCAACTTACTTTTACTCCTTCAGGTGCTTACATCACATCCAGGATTGACCCCAATCTTATGGCTTTGTTTTTAACTTTGCAGCAGCTGCTCCATAACTGAAAGCATTTATAATTTTGTTTCTCATATACACAATCACTTCTCCCTTCCTGGGCCTAATTTTTTTTTTGTATGTCTTTTGTATGTTTTTTTTTGTATGTCTTTTATGTGGTTTTGCCTCTAATCAACTATGACAAATGGACTTTATCCATGTTCTCTCTTTTTGGCTTCCTAGAAATGTATATTCATAAATAGGTATTTAGGAAGAATTTCCCCCACCTCTATGAGGGGAAACAGCTTCGCATGATATTTTTTATCTTTTTTTGGCTGTTACAGCCCTGGGTTAACCCTCTTCCCTAAACACTGACAATGGGCCAGCCTATTTTTCAGTGGCCTTTTTACAATTTTATATAACCTGAAATATTGTTTTTACTCATGGTCTTCTCTATAATTCCACGGGTCAAGCTATCGTGGAATGTGCTAATTGGTCTTTCAAGGACTGCCTTCACAAACAAATAAAAAAGGACAGATTATCTAGGATACCCAATTTGTCGTGGGTAATACAACAGGTTCAAAAAGTATTATTTACATCACACCAATTGAATGTTTCTATTCAAAATTTGACTGCTTATCAGAGACACTTTCAACAGAAAACAAGCTTGCCTCCACCTCTGGCATATTATCGGGCATTACCAGACAAAGAATGGTTGGGACCAGTCCCTCTGATCACTTGGGGGCAGGGCTACGCTGCTATGCTTGCTCCAACAGGACCTTTGCGGATTCCAGCGTGTTGTGATCACCCAGCCAGGGATGTCGTGGCACCAGTCCCTGGACCCAGTCCCAGAAATGGCAAGTGTGACTCTACAGATGGCACAGCAAGTAATCCAATCCTGACATGCCAGGCAGCCAGTGACGTGGGGAGATGTAAAGAACTTGATCCCCGAGAACCTGTGTGCTGCCATTTTTGCGGTTTTAACTGCAAATTTCTTATCCATCATTTGTTTATGTCTGATCGTTAACATCTGCCCTTTGACAACTGTAACTGTCATCCCACTCAAACAATCATTCGAACAACGAATGAAGCAAAATCTAACATCACACAAAATGACTTCTTTTGTTTATCTGAAATGTATTACATGTAATTTGTTTTCTATATGCTTAGTCTTTGTTTGCACCCCTTCTGCAGTAATTCAAAACTTCACTGACTCTGGGAGGTTATTGCTTAAAAAACCTCACTGTCATCGCATTGGCTCACCTGCTTTAAATTGCACAGCTTCAATAGAGACTTCCTTTCATTTTGGACATGCTTGGCTACTGCAAGGAGGGTTTTTTTATGTGTGGTCAAGAAACTTTAAATTATATTCCTGCTAATATTAGTGAAGCGCGATGTTGCCTCAGCCAGCTGATTCCTGTTTTGTTTTCCAAACAACAAGTTCACATGAACCATTCTTCACGTGGTGTCACGCTAGACAACACTTGTGACTCTGAGATAACCTTACTTTGTAGCATTGGCTATATCTCTAGTGGGCGTGCCAGGACTTGCTGTTCGTGCTCACCTCAACATTAATGCTATTATATGAAATTTGGCAAAGACACTTAATACTACTTCTTCAACTATCTCAGCGATCAACCATGAACTGCAAAATTTGAGAAGAGCTATTTTGCAAAATCACGCTGCAATTGATTATTTGCTTCTACACCAGCATTTCGGTTGTAAACGTTTTGAGGAAATGTATTGTTTCAATATTTCTGATAATTCATGAACCATCCAGCACCAGATTTAAATTTTACACAATTTGGCCTTTGATTTGAAAATTGGTACCTTAGGATCTTTATGGGTGCTGTTTATGTAATGTATTTCTTTCATTTTGCAATATATGTATTAGAGCTTTAAATCCCAGTAGATCCTCTCTCACATTGCCTCAGGGTCAAGTTTTGGCCCTATATTAACAACTGCAAGGATGCTCCTCTCCTGATTATAATCTTTTTATTAACCCTGCTTATGACGATATTTCGTCTAACAAAACAAAAAGGAGTGAGATGTAGGGATAAGAGACAGGCGAAAGTTGCGAGCAGAAAACTGCCCTACCAACGCGTGTGCCTTTGTTATGCATCTTATGTGACGCAGGTCTCTGTGACCTTGCCAATTTGATAAGGCTAAATCGGTGAACAACAAGTTTTCCTGTTTATGGCCTCTAACTTTTTACTCTTGAGGATTGGTAAAGGATTTTAGCCAATGAAATGCTGTTGCCATGCTGTATCTATTGCTATTTGAAAAACTCTATAAAAACAATAAACGGCTGCGTAGTAGGTGGCCATTTCTTTGCACCCTTCAATGACTAAGGAGTGATTACTACACTAAACCACGGTTCATTTCACGGCTGTTCAAAGTTACAAGGGCACTGAAAAAACTGACTCTTCTTTTTAAACTTTTTTTATTGTTTTTAATGTTTTTTTAATAATGTCATGTATATACCTGTGTTTAAAATTGTGTATCCAAAACAGTCACTTGTTGTGAGATGGGTGGTTATATAAATTTGGTAGCAAGATGATATAGATAGTTAGAGAGAGAAGGGGGGGAGAGAGAGAGAGAGAGAGAGAGAAGATAGAGAAAAAAGAACAGATAGATATGATATAGATGATAGATAGATAGATAGATAAGATAAGAGAGAGAGAGAGAGAGAGATCGACAAAGAAATGACAAAGATGAGAGGGAGAGAGTGGGAGGGAGGGAGAGAAAGAGGGAAGGAAGGAAAGAGAGAGAGAGAAAGGGAGAGAGAGAGAGAAATGACATTCTCAGTTCTTGTGAAATGTAGCTCATTCCCTGCCAGAAGCTCCTCATGTGGGTCATGTAGACCATAGTCCAAGAATCCAAAGTTCTCTTGACAGAACCATCCTCTGGATGACTTTGGAGGGGGCAAGGCTCAGTGGGAGAGCTATCTAGGGGCATCTAGGGGTGCTGGGGAGAAGGGAGGGGTCTTCCACTCAGAGTTGCCCCCTTGATCTTTCCTCTCTCCGGCAGAGCTGCTCTCCCTTCCTCCCCCGATGGCAAATGTCTCCTACACCAGGAATGGCTTCGGCTGGACTTTCTGCTCTGGCCCCAAGAGGCCCTGGGGAAGACACCCTTCCCAACACTCCCTGCCCAGGAGCCCTCAGACCAGGGAGATGGACATCAGGGCGACCTTCCCAGAGATCAAGGCCATTGGACACAGAACCACTCGGGGCCTTTTCTAAGGGGGGGCTCCGATGAGCTTTGGTTGGGGGCCACACATGAGACTCCCACAGGACTTTCTCTGTTGGGGACCATCGGGTCGGGACGGGGTCCTCCACCCAGGACATGAAGCAGGAGGACCCTCAAACTGTGCAGGAGACACTGCTCTAGGGGTCTCCTCTGCACAGAAGAAGGGGGCTTCAGACCCAAAGGCAGGA
Organism: Crotalus tigris; assembly: GCF_016545835.1. NCBI lineage: Eukaryota > Metazoa > Chordata > Lepidosauria > Squamata > Viperidae > Crotalus > Crotalus tigris. The sequence goes on from NW_024096716.1 coordinate 44,546, forward strand.
AGGGCTGTGGGGCGGCAGTGGTGATAGGTGGGTAGTCCTGGAAAAGGCCTCTAGGGTCTCAGGTGGAGGGAGGGAGGTGTTGGGTGCCAAAATGGGGCACGACCCTCCAGTTGTGAAGGAGAGAAATGGCACAAATGGCTGGGTGAGTGTAGGGGGAGTCTCATGTGTCCCTCAATGGCTCCCCACAAGTGCTTGAAGGGGACCATTCCTTTTGGCATCCTGGTCCTCAAAAATAGGCTTGAGGGGAAGCAGAGAAAGGGGGCCTCTGAGCAGGAGGGGAGTCCTGTCCGTTCCTCTCCCTGGATCTGCCACCCCTCCTACCAAACCACTTTTGACTTCAGACCTGAAGTAGCTGGGATGGTTGATCCAGAGGCAGGGGAGGTGTCAATCTGGGGAGAGGAAGGGGAGAAGGGAGGACCCTCCTGCAGGAGGGAGAGGAAAAAGGAGGAGGAAGAAGGAATTCCAGGATTTTTCCTACAATGTTTATTCTTTTATAGCAAAGCGAAGGGAAGGGATTCAGATGAAGAGTAATGAAGATGAAGCTGCTGTGGATTTAAAGCTGGGAGAGATTTGGGTGTCTGGACTGACAGGCAGGTCCAGAGTCCCAGAGGTCAGTCTAGATGGTCTCCACTGCTCCCTCACAAGAAAGAGAAGCCTTCAAAGGAAAGTCAGAGGGGTCTCAACAGGAAAAGCTCCGGGCTGCCATTCTCATCCTCCCCCCAATCTAAAATTGTGACCCTCCATTTTTCAGAGGTTGCAAAAAAGAGACAGAAATTCATCAGTTAATGGAAAAAAGCCCCTTTCCCTCCAGGACGCAGGAAGGACGGAAGAATTAATTCATGAGTGCTGTAGAAAAAAAGAGATGGGGAGAAAGTTAGAAAATAAAGTGAAGCCAGTGTAAATAGCTTATTATTCTCTCTTTCAGCCACCCTCCCAGAAAGGCCCACATTGTAGGGGGGTGGTTGATGGGTAGGAACAAAATGAGGTAGTGTCCCCCCCCCTTTTCAAAGTGGAAAAGGATGCAAAGGACCAGAAATTCATCTCCAGAGGGTTATGGAATTTACCCCAATTGACTTAACTGGGGGGTTAATCAAAAAAGGAGGCCTCCCCCCCAGACATTTCATATTAACAAAGAAGATGGGGCCAGGATGGGGATTGGTAGCAAAGCTGGGTGTCGCTTTGCCAGAAATTGTGTGAAATGTCACAAGGAGACTTCCCTTCTCTTTTGCAATTTCCCAAAACCTGGAAATCTCCTGGGAGAGATTTTAGTGTTTATGTGTGTGTGTTTGTTTTTGATTGCACTGTTTTCAGGTCTCTGTAATGAAATGCTGCCCAAAATTTCAAAAATTTGTGTTATCCACAGCTAGGAGGTTTTGTTCGGGCACATTTTTCTTTTAAAGGATCAATTAACGAATATTAAAGAAACATCTATAACTTGAGGGGAAACTCACCTGCAGGAGGCTGGATGGGAATTGCTGGAATGAGAAAAAGAGCCAATCAGAACCATTCATGGGCTGGAGGACTCAAGGGGTCCCCCTCCCCATTGATAGCCCATAATAGGTTTCAGGATGCTCACTTATACAGTAGACCCTCAAAGAACAGAATTTCCCAAGCAAATCTCCAAGGGGGCCTCCTTGCCATCTTCTAAGCTTGCTGTGAGGCCTCCCCTGGATGGTCCCCTCCCCACAATCTCTTAACTAGCCCCCCAGACTCACCTTTCTTGCTCTTCAGGTAGAGGGAGAGCCCCATGGCAAAGAAGATCACCCCGATCACGGCTGCCACGATCCCTGTCCAGAGTTTGCTCCTGGCCGAGTTGGAAGAACGGGGCTCTGGGGAAGGAGAAGGAGCTTCACTGAGTAGGAAGATCAGGGCCAGCTTCCCCCCCAGGAGGGTCCATCCCAGCTCCCCCCACAGGGAGGGTCTCTACCCCTTCTCAGGGTAGGAGGGGGTCCCCAGAGGGGGAGAGGAGGGACTCACCTCACTGGACGGTGATTGGGGCTTCCAGGCTGGCATGCTCCACCTGGCAGGTGTAGACGTCCCCCTGCTGGGGCTGGGTCTCCAGCATCACCTGGAGCTGGTAGGTCCAGTCTCCATTCTGTAGCTCATCCCTGAAGGCCACGCCCTCCTCCTCCGGCCGCCCATTCTTCAGCCACCGGACCTTGATCTCCACAGGGTAGAAGCCCCTCGCGATGCAGAGGAGGATGGTGTGGGGGGAAGTGGGGTCCAGCTTGGTGGGGGAGATGGAGACGGTGGGCTTGGCTGGAGGGGAGGAGGGGGAGGGGGAGGGGGAGGAGGAGAAGGGACATGGGGGGGGAGACACAGGAGGGACCAGAACAGGAGACCAAGTGGGTTAGTTCAGGCCAAGAGCCCTTTTCAGTCCTGAAAATAGTATTTGTTTTAAGTCATTTCCAAAGCAAATTGCAGCAAGAAATTAAACGGGATCCTGAAAGATGGAAAAACATAAATGGTTCATGGTTGGGATCAGTTTCCATCATCAAATTGCGCAAGTCCAACAGAAATAAATACTGGAAACGCCCCAGGACGGAAGGAATTTTCTGCCAGATTTGGGGGAGACAGTAAGAGACCCAGAAGAAGGGGAAGACACACAGCATGTTTTGGAGAATTGTGGGGATCCCATTCAAAGGAAAACCACATTTTTTAAAAAATAGGTAGAATACCGGAACATTTATTTATTTATTAAATTTGTTTGCCACCATCTCATGATAAAATGACTCTAGGCAGCTTACAGCAGGGCTTTTCAACTGGTGGTACGTGTACCACCTGTGGTACATGAGCACATGACAGATGGTATGCTGCCCTGCCCAGCCAAATGTAGTGGGGGAGGGAACGAGCCAGCACAGGCAAGGACTTACTGTGAGAGAGTCCTCTGGAGCTGCAGAGTGGCTGGGGCGAGGCAAAGGCCCCAGGCTCACTTCTGGCTCACCCCCCCTCCCCATGAGAAAGGAAGAGGAGGGCACGGAGACAGGAGAGGCTATAAAAGGAGGCAGTTTGGGTCGGGAGAAGGAGAGAGAGAAAAAGAAGCAGCCTTGGGAGGAGGTAGAGTCAGCTCTAGCTGCACAGAATGGAAAGAAGGAGGAGGGTGGGGGGAGAGGAGAGGAGATCAAGCAGGCCGGCCACAAATGGATCTACAACTTCTGCGGCAGCCACCTGTGCTGGGAGCAACAAAGAAATGTAGGGAGGAGGGGTTACTCTCCACAAGGAATGAAGAAAGGCAGCAATGAAGAAAGGAAGCACTGGCTGAAGTTGAGGCAAGGAGGGAGATGGAGAGTGGAAGGATTCTTTTGTGCTTTTGTGACTTTGAAGTTCTGGGATTTGTGCAATGAGGACTTTGTGTTCTTAAGGAGTGTTTGGCAATTTCTATTTGGCTGATGGCTGGTGTCTCTTGTTAGCTTCTATTGCTCTGCTATTGTTGGGTGTAAGATTTGCTGCAAGGGATTTTGAAGTATTTTTCTCCTGAATGGATTTTGCCTGTAGCATTCCTTTACTTAAGAATGGAGCCCTTTGGGGAGGCTGCCTTAGCCAGCAGCCATACATACTACATTTTTTTTTCTTCCTTAAGTGCCGACTGATCTCCTTAACTTTTCTTTCTAGCCAGTAGCTAATTCTTAAAGGAGAATGCGCCTTTTTAAGCTAGTTCCCCCAATGGCTTGTCTTTTCTGTCTCTGGAGGCTTTTCCTTGTTCAATGAATATATGGAAGAAGGGAAATGGGGGGGGGGTTCAAATTCTTCCTTCAGAAGGAGATGGGAATGAGAAAGAGGGAGGGAGGGAAGGAGGGAGGAAGGGAGGGAAGGAAGGAAATCCCGCTTTAGCACTTGGCCACCTGCCAATGACTTTGCTTGTCAAGAGGTTGCAGAAGGGGATCACATGACCCTGGGACTCTGTGACCACCATAAATATGAAATCCGTTGCCAAGCATTCAAATATAAATCACAGGACCTTGGGCATGCTGCAATGGTCATAAGTGTGAAAAACGGTCATAAATCATTTCAGTGCAATTGCAACTTTGAACAGGGTTTTTTTTTGGTCATCAAGTGTTTGACACCTTGCTAGGTGGTACTTGAATATTGCCATATATCCTAAAAGTGGTACAGTTGGTGAAAAGGTTGAAAAGCCCTGGCTTACAGCATTAATATATTAACATCTTAACAGATAAATATTTCTATAGCAATCAAAATGGAATTCCCAGTCAAGATAAAATTATACTTAAAAGATGGGGAGGAACAGGAGGTGTGAGGGGGGAGGGGGGATTGTCTCTGAATTCAACAACTACATCCAGTGTGAGGCTCCCCATGAGGACCCCCTGATTTTGAGCCAGATTTCGCCTAATCTGTACTTGAACCTTTGGTTTTTTTCTGCCCAGGTTCCCCCCCCCCAACCTCTCCCTGCAGCCGTCCGGCCTCCCTCCCAGCCCCATTTCCCTGGGGAAGGAGGTGGGGAGGGGTCCCACCCTCCTGCCTGGGATGGGGGGGCAGGGAGGGGTCTAGGACAACTCAGCCAACTCAACGCGGCACAAAAGTTACACAATATGGAAGAAATGGAGAAAGAGAATCAGGAAAGGAAGGAGGCCGAGAGAGGAGAAAAATGGAATGTGAAGGACAAAAATTAAAAAAAAAACATTTTAAAATTATTTTAAATAATTGAATAAAATTGTGAAATTGTCCTGCAGTGAGTTGCCCCATTCCAGACAGGGTGGGGGGAAAGGATCTGGGGGGGGATCTTGAGGTAAGTGAAAGTGGGGGCAGTTGGTGGCTGAGGAGATCAGGCAGATCCCAGGACCATAGAAGAGATCCCTCTTGATCTCCTCCTTCAGCAAATGGCACAACTCTTGGGTGGATTAATGGGGGGGGGCTGAGTGACCCCCCCAAGAGGGTCCTTATTAGATCCACTCCAGATCAGAGAACTTTTGCTAACAACGTTTCTCTCCCTTGAGGGATTCTCTGTTGAACAGCTCATTATATAACGTTTAAGAACATGCAATTTTTAAAGGGTTGGTTATTTGTAATTTAATCCTGGGATCTGGTCGGGATTTTTTTATGAACAGTTAATTATCCTCCTAGGTTTGCAGGGAAGAATTTAGGAGAAAAAATGAATTCCAGACTGAATATGCGGAGAACAAAATCTGTGTCGGTTCCCCTTAAATATTCCATAATTTCCGGAAGGAGCAGATGCCCAGCTGGTAAAATGCCTTTTTCTCTTGGGATTTGGTGGTTTTTCTCTTGTGGAAGAAAGATCTTATTTAATTCTTTGGTAAGCGTGTTATTTTGGGAGACCCTGACAACAACAAGTGGCAACAACCGCAGATGAAACACTTGTTTTGCACAATGAAACCTTATCAGTTGATAGAAATAAATAATAATAATATAAACAAATAAAACTAGAACAACAAATGTAGGCAATTTACCAGGAATCTGAAATAGGGAACTGAACAATCCGAGGCTTCAGGGCTGAACGAATGCCTGAAATTCAGTTTTAATGTTTGTGGGTTTTTTTTTAATCTTTGCCCCCAAATGAGGAACCTTCCCAGATACGAAGAGGGAAGCGATTCGGCTGCAGGTGAAGCCGAGACTCTGACCAAAAAGGGGCTTTCAGGGGGGGCTTTTCTCTCAGACCCCCAAAATTGGATGAACAACTGATTCTGAATAAAGGATAAAAAGAACTAAAAGAAGGACAGGGCACAACAGACGAAAGAGCCTTCCCTGAATATTATATTGAAATATTATATAGCATATAGATTATCTTGAAATATATCTATATAGTGGGCAAGGGGGAGACCTTGCCAGATTCCTCCCCCCCCCTCAGAAAAATATAATACTTGGTATAATATTCTGGAAAGAAGTTTTTCTGGGCAGGGGAAACTTTGGACCATGGGAAGAGAAGGAAGATCGTGGAACTGATGGGAAGGAGAGGAATCTATTTCTTCCCTTTGGCATGTTTCTTTGTCATCATTATAGAATTTCAAACTTTTTAAAGATAAATTAATTTTAAAGCTTATTTGTTATACATTTTTATTTAGGGGTGATGTTATGTTGTAGGCCATCCAGACCCCCGCTTTGAGGGGGGCGGTTTAGGAGTATCAATAAATAGCAATAAATACCAATGAGTAAATTTCATAGATCTGACAGTAGAGAATACATAAGATAAGATAAGATAACCTTTATTGTCATTTTTTTACGGTGGGCACAACGGCACACATCCCAAACGAAATTGAGTTGCCCGCTCTCAAAGTGAAAGACATACACGACACACTCTAAAAACACACTATGTGCAACATATGTGCAGACCCTCAGCCCTCCATATACATGACAAATCAATATTAAACACTGTCCCTCTTGAGTATGCAAGGGAAGGAGGAAGCTGGAGAGGGGCAGATCTTTCTCCGGGAGAGTCCTAAGAAATGAAAGGAAAAGGGGGGGGTCCCGGCATTCCCCCCCCCCATGGAACTCCCCCTCCCCCACTCACCTCTCCGGCCCACCATCTGACCGGTCTTGGCTGTCTCGTAGTTGTATCGGCAGAAGGCATCCACTCCGGTCTTCTGGTACTGCAGCTCGTGCTTATCCCTGTTCCAAGCCTCGGCAGTCGCCTTCCCCAACGCCGTGACGGCCTCGAACTCCCCGCGGGCGCTGTCGAAGCGGAGATACTCCTCCCGGTCGTAGATGTAGCGCTCCAGGAACCGCACCCGCCGCGTCCCGTTGAGGAAGCCGCACTCGACCTTATGCTGGTACAGGAAATGGGCTGCGGGGGGGGGGGGGTGGAGCAGAAAGAAGAGAGCCCTCAGGAGGGACTCCAGGGCCCATGGTTCCCAGCAGGGGCGGAGCGACGGGAAGGCGGAGCGACGGGAGACCTGCCGCGAGGGACTGCCGGAGGGCGCCCCCTGGAGGGATGGGGAACCGTCGGTCCCAGCGGGATTCCCCCTTGGTGGGGGTCGGGAGGGGGGAGGAAAACGAGGGAGGGGGAAGGAGGGACCCCCCCTCCATCTCCCCAGGGAGGAAAAAGGCAGGCAGAAGTTCAGCCGGTCCAGGCCTCCGTCCGCCTGCAGGGAACGCTGGATCCCCCCCCCCCAAAGCGATAGGAAATATGGGGGGGAGAGAAGAGACCCCCCTCTGGGCTGGAGGGGAAATAATATCCAAGCTTCTCTCTCCCTCTCCCTTTTGGGAGCAGAAGGGGAGGGGGTCACCATCAGGATACCCACACCCATGCTCCTGGGCTCTCCCTGCCCTTCAACCCCCCCTTCCCTTTCCCCCCCTCTGCCCCATCTTCAGCCCCACAAGCTGCCTTTGGGTGCTTTTCAAAGCCTCTTTCCTGTGCCCCTTCCAAAATAGACCCCCCCCTGCAGCCCCTCAAGACCACCTCAGAGGGAGGGGCTCCAGCCCCTTTCACTAAAGGGGGAGTCTGGAGGAGCAACTCAGACCCCCCCCAATATCCCTCCCAATAGAGACGGAGAAGGTGAGGGAGGGGAAGATTTTCAGTCTTGGGGGCTGCAGCTTTAGAGGGGTGTCCAGGGGGGGTTGTGGACTTCCTTTTTCACCCCCTCCCATGAATGTGGACCGACTGAACTTCTGCCTGCCTTTTTCCACCCTTGGGGGATGGAGGGGGGTCCCTCTTTCCCCCTCCCTCATTTTCCTCCCCCCTCCAGACCCCCACCAAGGGGGAATCCCGCTGGGACCGACGGTTCCCCATCCCTCCTCCAGGGGGCGCCTTCCGGCAGTCCCCCTTTCTCTATGTGCCTGCAGGGGTGGACTAGATGCCCCTTTAAGCTCCCTTAAGGCGCCCCCATGGGGAGTCCAGGCTGGGTCAGTGGAGACTTTGGAAGGGCTGAGGGGAGCCGGGGGGGGTCTCTCCTGAGACCCTCCCTCCCCCTGATCTCGCTTGGCCCAAAGGGGCTTCTTCAAAAGGCAGCTCCTGGGTTTTCCCTTGAAGATGTTTCGCTTCTCATCCCAGAAGCTTCTTCAGTTCTGACCGAATGGTGGAGAGTGGAAGAATGGATGTTCCTTGCGGTCATTTGGTCATTTTGAAAGCCGATCTCTGGTTCTCTGAGGGGCCTTGAGGACCCCCAGGGGTTTATCTGGGCCCTCAGGATCCCCTGAATTGGGGGGCCAAAGGGGTGGGGAGCCTTCCTGGGGCTGCTGAAAGGACCCTGTTGTAGGCAGGAGATGGGGGTCCTTTCCCTCCCCCCACTCTGTTGAGGGAGGGCTGCTCAATTTTGACCTAGATGGCTTGGGGGTCTGGGGATCTTGGGGAGGAGAGAACCCCCAGATTCCTAGTTACCCCCAAATTTTCTTTCCCACCAACTTAACTGCCATTGCGTGATTTGGGGATTCAGCCCTTTTTTCTATTACCCTGAAGCCCCCAAAAAACATCTCAAAGGGAGCATCTCCAGCCCCCCCTCAACAAAGAAATCGTTTTGGGGAGCCAATTTAGGGGAGCAATTCAGACCCCACCCAATCTCCCTCCCTCTCAATCCCCTGCAGGTTGCAATTCAGCAATGGGGGAATATGGGGTGGGGGGTTCTGGGTCTCCTCCCCAAATTGAGAGTCTCCCCCAAGAAGGAATCCAGCTCAACTTTCCCCTCCCCTTAAAAAAATAGAGATTCAGAAGAAAAACTGAGGTTGCAAAAACACTTTTGCCAAAAAGCGTCTTTTTTCTTATACATTTGGTGGCCTTTGTGGATTCAGGTGTGAAAATGCCTCAGTTTCCCTCTTTCGCTTTCGCTTTCTGTCTTCTTCCTCTTTCAGTGCAAGAAACTTTGGGGCTCAGGCGCTAATTTGGGGTTCACAAGGTCCCCCTCCCACCCAGCCACGGGGGGGGGGGCGAGAGAGGGGGTCCAGCTGCCTCTTATCCCATCTCGGCTGCCTTCTCACGACCCTCGCCCACCTCGGCCATAATTAGGGAACGGGGGCTCCCTCTTCGTCCTGCGGGGGAAAATGCGGCGAGGGAGGGAGACCACGCGGAGATCGAGGCCCCTGCAGTCTCCCGCCTCTCTTGCCTTCGACCTCTTTCCCTACTTCAGGGGTCCCAGCCCCTTTCTCCCCCCCCCCAAGAGCACTGACGGCCCCTCCCAGCCCCCCTCCGAGCCCCCTCCTTACCGGGCGTCTCCTTCCCCCCTTCGCTTCCGGGGATCCGGGCCAGGGCCCCCGCCAGCAACAGAAGAGGGACCCCAACGGAGCCCATGGACGCCGCCCCACCAGCGCCCCCAGAGAGCGGGGAGAGAGACGCGGAGGCTCCCAGCCCCACAGGCGGAATCGGGGGGTCTGGCTTGGGGGGAGGAAGCGCTTTCCTCGTATTTCGGAAGTGGGAGGGCCCAGAAAAGCGGAAGGACCAATGGGAATTCTCCCTTCTGCATCGTCATCGGTCTCCGGGCAGAGCCTCCCTTGAGTTCATCCACAAGAGGAGATAGTGCGAAGCCGAGAGAGGAGAAAGTTGGAGGGGGGGGGGGGAAATCCCTTCAGTCTGAGTGGGGGGGCTGCATTTTAGGGAGGTGTTTGATGCCAGCTCCGGAGAGGAGAGGAAGTGGCACTCGCACGTCCCCTGGGACAGGAAAGGGACTGTGGGGAGGAGGAGGAAGAGGAGGAGGGAGGGCGTCAGGAGGGACTCCAGGGCCCATGGTTCCCAGCCGCTCCTAGAGGAGAGACACAGGCTTGTCAGAGGAGGGGAGGGAAACCTGCCGCAAGAGGCTACCGGAAGGCGCCCCCTGGAGGAGGGACGGGAAACCGTCGGTCCCAGCGAGATTCCCCCTTAGTGGGGGTCGTGGGAGGGGAGGAAAATAAGGGAGGGGGTAGCTTTCTGAGGCCCCCCCCCCATCTTCCCAGGGTGGAAAAAGACAGGCAGAAGTTCAGCTGGTCCAGCACTTGGTCTAACTGTCTGCAAGGAATGTTAGATCCCGGTGGGGCCACTTTCCCCCCCAAACTGGCAGGAAATATGGGGGGAGAGAAGAGACCCCCCCTGGGCTGGAAGGGAAAATAATATCCATGCTTCCCTCTTCCTTTTGGGAGCAGAAGGGAAGGGGGGAATCACAATAAGGATACCCACACCCATGCTCCTGGGCTGTCCCTGCCCTTCAAGCCCCACCTTCCCTTTTCCCCTTCCCCCCCCTCACCCCGATCTTCAGCCCCACAAGCTGCCTTTGGATGCCTTTCCACTCCCCCTCCCCTTTGGGGGATTTTCGAGGCCTCTTTCCTGTCCCCTCCCCAAAAGACCCCCCTGCAGCCCCGCAAGTCCCTCTCAAAAGGAGGGGCTCCAGCTCCCTTCACTAAAGGAACAGTTTTGGGGAGCCAATTTAGGGGAGCAATTCAGACCCCCCCCAATATCCTTCTCCCTCAGTTCCCCCTCCCCTCCAAGTCCGGATTCAGCAATGGGGGAATATGGGGTGGGGGGTTCTGTGTCTCCTCTCCAAATTCAGAGTCTCCCCCAAGAAGGAATCCAGCTCAACTCTTCCCTCGCCTTAAAAAAATGGAGATTCAGAAGAAAAACTGAAGTTGCAAAAACACTTTTTGCCAAAAAGCGTCTTTTTTCTTATACTTTTGGTGGCTTCTCTGGATTCAGCTGTGAAAATGCCTCAGTTTCCCTCTTTCACTTTCGCTTTCCGTCTCCTTCCTCTTTCGTTGCAAGAAAGTTTGGGGCTCAGGCGCTAATTCGGGGTGAGCAAGGTCCCCCTCCCACCCAGCCACGGGGGGGGCGAGAGAGGGGCCCAGCTGCCTCTTATCCCACCTGGGTTGCCTTCCCGCGACCCGTCTCCGTCCTCCTGAGGGAGGGGGCGGAGACCACGCGGTGATCGAGACTCCTGCAAGGTCCCGTCTCTCTTACTCTCCACCCCTTTTCCTCCTACTGGGGTCCCAGCCCCTCTGCTCCCTCGACGAGCCCCCTCCTTACTGGGGGTCTCCTTCCCCCCTTCGCTTCCGGGGATCCGGGCCAGCGCCCCCGCCAGCAGCAGCAGCATCAGGGGGAGCCCAGCGGAGCCCATGGACGCCGCCCCACAAGCGCCCCCAGAGAGACGAGAGACGGAGACGCGGAGGCTCCCAGCCCCAGAGGCGGAATCGGGGGGTCTGGATTGGGGGGGAGGAGGAAGCGTTTCGCTCGAACTTCGGACCTGGGCGAGCCCAGGAAAGCGGAAGGACCAATGGGAATTCTCGCTTCCGCAGCGTCATCGGTCTCCGGGCAGAGCCTCCCTTGACTTCGCCCGATAGAGGAGATAGTTCGGCGCAGAGTGAGAAGCGGAGAAAATGTGAGAGGGGAACAATCCCTTCAGTCGGGGTGGGGAGAGCTGCCTTTTAGGGGGGCGTTTCAGGCCAGCTCCGGAGGGGAGGGCGGACTTCCTTTTGCGCCCCCCCTCATGATTCTCAACCAGAGCCTCCTTTTCTCTGGGTGTCTGGAGGGGTGGACTAGATGCCCTTTGGTTCCCAGAGGGAGTCTAGAGCAAAGTGGAGGCAGAGCTTGAGCGCTCCTCCTGGGCTCGCCAGGCTCAGTTTGGGGGCAGGAAGCCCCCCCTCACAGGTCTGGACCATGCGGAGGGGAACTGCGGACACACACACACACACACACACACACACACACACACACACACACACGCAAAGACTCCCAAACTCCTCAGGCTACCGATACCAGATGTTATATCAGAACCACATCCTCCACAAATCCTGGAGCATCGGGGAAGAACCGAGGATTGGAAAAGGGCTGATGTGGTTCCCATCTTCAAGAAAGGGGGAAAAAAAAAAACAGACCCAGGAAACTGCAGACCAATCAGTTTAACCTCAATACCTGGGAAGATCCTAGAAAAGATAATCAAAAAAGAGATCTGCGAACAACTAGAAGCAACCAAAGTCATAACCGGGAGCCAGCACGGGTGTGTGGAAAACAGATCATGCCAGGCCAATCTCATCTCATTCTTGGATCAGGTGACTGAATCAGTAGACCAGCGAAACGCAGTGGACGTCGCATGCCTAGATTTCAGTAAGGCTTTTGACAAAGTAGACCACAACCTGCTCCTTGCTGAACTAGGAAAAGGTGGGATAAACAACATCACCACCGGATGGATCTGTATGTGGCTGACAAGCCGTACTCAACGAGTAGTCCCCAATGGCACCACATCCACATGGAGAGAAGTAAGCAGTGGGGCACCACAAGGCTCCGTCTCTTCTCTTCTCTTCTCTTCTCTTCTCTTCTCTTCTCTTCTCTTCTCTTCTCTTCTCTTCTCTTCTCTTCTCTTCTCTTCTCTTCTCTCTTCTCTTCTAACTTTAAATGTATTGGCTATAGCTTGCAATGTATCATTCTTCCGCTGCAAATGTATCCGCCCAAGGAGAAAGTTCTGGGCTGCTGTCCAGCAGTTGTGTATTCGAAGCGTAGCCTGTGACAAGCTGTAACTGAGCTAACCTGATAGATAAGGAAAACACGTATTCAAACGAAAAAAGGAATCTTTTAGCCTGTTAGCCTGAGAAAGTGCCTTAGCTATAAAAGGGGGGAGGGTTTAGTAGCGTGTGTGCCTTTTCTCCTCTGTCTCGCTGTGCGTGTGACAAGAGATTGAGACACCCGGCTCTTCTTTGATCAAACCATAAAGCTGTTTTCTTTTCCGTAGCCTCGTATTCAGAGTCTCTCTGAGATTTGTGTGGATTCTGAGCTGAAAAGCCTTAGGGAATAAAGGGCTGTGACCAGGGCGGTTGGGGCTTTCATTGTTCTTCATGCCTTTTATGATTAATTTGATCAGGAGCATTTTAGCCTAAAAATAGTCGATATGTTGGCTAATGCGTTTGAATTTTTTAATAAAGTGGTAGCAGACCAGTGAAATGCTGTGGACGTGGTAGACTTAGACTTCAGTAAGACCTTTGACAAGGTAGACCACAAAACCATTCCATTCCATGTTCTGTTCTGTTCTGTTCCGTTCCATTTTCTATTCCATTCTGTTCTGTTCCGTTCCATTCCATTTTCTATTCTATTCTATTCTGTTCTATTCTGTTCTGTTCTGTTCTGTTCTATTCTGTTCCATTTTCTATTCCATTTTCCATTCCATTTTCTATTCTATTCTGTTTTGTTCCATTCTATTCCATATTTTATTTTGTTCTGTTCTGTTCCGTTTCATTCCATTCCCTATTCTGTCTGTTCCGTTCCATTTCGGTCCGTTCCCTATAAACTGACCCCAGGGACTCTGGGCCTGCCTGTCAGTCCAGAAGCCCAAATCTCTTCCGGCTTTGAACCCACAGCAGCTTCATCTCCACTACTCTTCCTCTGAATCCCTTCCCTTCACTATAAAAGAATAAAATTTAAATGGTAGAAAAACCTGGTGTTCCTCCCTCCCTCCCTTCCTCTTCCGCCTTTTTCTTACCTCTGCAAGAGGACCCTCCCTCCTCCCCTCCCCCTCCCCGGATTGAGGCCTCCCCTGCCTCCATATTGACCAACCGGGCTAGTTTAGGTCCGAAGCCAGAACCGGTTCGGGAGGAGGGTGGGCAGATCCCAGGGAGGGGAAGGGGCAGGACCCCCTCCTCCTCCATCTCCCCAAGCCCTGCCAGAGGGAGGGGACCCCTGGGAGACCCCCTATTCCTGCTTCCCCCGGAGAGCCTCTTCCGTGGCTGGGAAGCTGCTGGAGCTGGAGGTTCTCCTGGCTTCATCCGGGCCTCTTTCTCCAGGATCGGAGCCCGTTTGAGCCCCTCACAAGCCCGGAGAGGCTCCTGCAATATTCGCACCCAGCGCCCCCCTCCTTGGGGTCCTGATCCCCTCGGCTTCCTGCCCTCCAGAGGAACTCCCTCCCCCCGTCCATCTCCGCCCCCCCAAAAGGTGCCACGGTCGGGGAGGGCGGAGAGCAGGGCGGCCTCCCTGTGGGTGAAGTCACAAAGGACTCTGCCCGGAGACCGATGACGCTGCAGAAGGGGGAATTCCCATTGGTTCCGCCCCTTCTTCAGGGCACTTCCAGTTCTGAAGTCCGAGGAAAACGCCTCCCCCGCCCACCCTCCAGATCCCCCCCCCATTCCGCCTCTGAGGCTGGGGGCGTCCCTGGGCTCTGCTGGGGTCTCCCTGCTGCTGCTGGGGGGAGGGCGCTGAGCGAGATCCCTGGAAGCGAGGAGGGGGAGGAGGGTCTGGGTGGGTGGGGGCAAGGGCTGGGAGGGACCCCCAGTGCTCCTGGGGGGAGGGGGGAGAAAGGGGCTGGGCGGGAGGAGCTGAGGGGCTCCGAGGGACCCTCAGTTCTCCTGGGGTGGGGAGGGGGAGGGAAGAAAGGGGCTGGGACCCCAGACGTGACTTTGGGAAAGGGGTCGAGGGCAAGAGAGACTGCGGGAGCCTCCCTCCCTCCCCACATCCCCCCCCCCAGGAGGACGGAGAGAGAGAGAGAGAGACCCCTCCCTTTGATGGTTGTGGCCGAGGTGGGGAGGGGCCCGCAGAAAGGCAGAAACAGCGCCGTTTGGAGGTTAGGCAGGAATCGGGGCTGGTCCAGTTCATATATGCGGGGGGGGGGCAGTTTTATTTTATTTATTTTTTATGTCATAGTTTATACCCCTTCAATTCCCACGGAGTTCAATAAAGTGGAAGGAAGAAAGGAAGGAAGGGAGGGAGGGAGGAAGGAAGGAGATGGGAATGAGGAAGGAAGGAAAGGATATGGAAATCAGAGGAAGGAAGGAAGGAAGGAAGGAAGGAGATGGGAATGAGGAAGGAAGGAAAGGATATGGAAATCAGAGGAAGGAAGGAAGGAAGGAAGGAAGGAAGGAGATGGGAATGAGGAAGGAAGGAAAGGATATGGAAATCAGAGGGAGGAAGGAAGGAAGGAAGGAAGGAGATGGGAATGAGGAAGGAAGGAAAGGATATGGAAATCAGAGGGAGGAAGGAAGGGAGGAAGGAAGGAAGGGAGGGAGGGAGGGAGGGAGGGGCGATTCTTGAACCAAAACCGACCTATTTGCGGTGGGTCAGAAAACCCCACAGCGCTTGGGGCAAAACCTCCCCTCCAGCAGCCCCTTTGCCAGGAAGGGCCCCAAAGGCAGAAGCTTCCCAGGACCCTGCATGATTGTGTGTGTGTGTGTGTGTGTGTGAAGGCGCCCAAGGACTCCCCCCGTCAGCTGCCTAAGAGACCCCCCTCCAAGTCCTCGCTGGCTGTGGGGCTGCTCCTCCCCTTTTTTCATCCACTGTAGCCCCCGCCATAGGATCCGGGGGGGGGAGGGCAAAGGGAAGTCCATCCTCCCCTCCGGGGCTGTCGTGAAATACCCTCTTGAGCTGCACTTCTCCAGCTGTTGTGGATTGCAGAAACAAACAAGTTTCCTCTGTGTGTTTGTGTGTTTGTGTGGGGAAGGTGTGTGGAGGGCTGGGGTGGCAGGAGGGACCCACTTTGGGCGACTGGCTGGATGTACACAACTGTGGTGCAGCCTCCTTCAGCTGCAGGGGGGGGGGACCCGGCTCTGGCCTGCCGAGGCTGGTGCTGGGCCAGGGGGGAGTTTGACCCCTCCAGACCCCCCATCCCTAGGAAGGATTCAGGCCCCCTCTGGACCCCCAAAGCTCCTTTAAGCAGAATCGGGAATGGAGGATCTGCCTGACCCGCCTTTGTGTAACTGACCACAACCCGAATGTCCTAGAAAAAGTGGCTTCCATGGATGTAGTGAAACATTAAAAAAAGAATGTCTGGTTTTTGGGATAGTTTGGAGGGGGGGAAGGTTTTCGGACATTAATGGTTAAGGTTGTAATCCTATACTTGAGGATAAAGGATTATTGAAGTCCACAGTATTTCTATTAATTTTCCGGGTTATTTTATAAATTATAAATGTATTGTTTGGTTTACTATGCTGTCCATCCCTCCATCCACCCCTCCTTCTTAAAATAGCATTGAGATCTTTCACAAGGGAGAAAACCTGCGCGGATCCTCTTATACATCCCGTCCATGGATATGGATTTTTTTTTTCTTCTTCTTCGGGCAAAATATCCCCTCCACTCCCACCCAGAGGAACGGAGCCGACCTCAAGAGGGTCGATTCTGGGGAGGGGGTCCCAGGGCTGATTTCCCCCCCCATAAAATCCCCCCCCCTTCTCCGCTTCTCCGCTTCTCCCTCTGCGCCGAACTGTCTCCTCCATCGGGTGAAGTCAAGGAAGACTCTGCCCGGAGACCGATGACGCTGCGGAAGGGAGAATTCCGATTGGTTCTGGGCCCTCCCAGTTCCGAAGTTCGAGGGAAACGCCTCCCCCCCCCCAATCCAGACCCCCCCGATTCCGCCTCTGGGGCTGGGAGCCTCCGCGTCTCCGTCTCTGGTCTCTCTGGGGGCGCTTGTGCGGCGGCGTCCATGGGCTCCGCTGGGCTCCCCCTGGTGCTGCTGCTGCTGCTGGCGGGGGCGCTGGCCCGGATCCCCGGAAGCGAAGGGGGGAAGGAGACCCCCGGTAAGGAGGGGGCTCAGAGGGGGGAGGAGAGGGGCTGGGGGAGGAGGGGGCTGGGAAGCACCGCCGAGACTCGTGGGGGGAGAGGGGGAAGAAAGCTGCTAGCTCTTCAGAGGGTAAGCGTGATGGGAGCCAACGACAGCCTCGATCTCTGCGTGGTCTCCTCCCCCTTCTCTCCCCACTTCCCCCCCCAGGAGGGCGGAGAGGGACCCCCTCTTTCCCGATTGCAGCCGAGGTGGTGAGTCGCAGCCGGGCCTCTCTCTGCCCCCCCCCCTCCAAAATGGCTGAGTCGGAGTCGGAGCGGCTGCGTGGAAAGGGGACGGAAAGTGAAAGCGAAAGAGGGAAACTGAGGCATTTTCAGACCAGAATCCACACAAGGAAAAAGCTGCATTTTGGCCAAAGTATTTTTGCGTCTTCAAAGACTTCAAGTTTTCTTCCCAAATCTCAAATGTGAGGCTTTCAAAGTCAGGCCGGAGTTGAGCTTCGGTCCCTTCCGGGGGAGGCTCCGAATTTGGGGAGGAGGCCAAGAAACCCCCACCCCATAATCCCCCGTTGCTCTATCGGGACCTGGAGGGAGGGGGGAAGCGAGAGAGGAGCATTTGGGGGGGGCTCTGAATGTCTCCCCTATGGCTCCCCAAAACAATCCCTATCGTGAGGGGGGCTGGAGACCCTCCCTTTGAGATGCTCTTGGGGGGGCTGCAGGGGGGCTTTGGGGGAGGGGGAGAGGAAACAAGTCTGAATCTCGAAAATCATCCCAAGGCAGGGAGTTGGGCTGAAGGTTGGGCAGAGGGTCTCCAACAGAGAGAGTCCTGTGCGAATCTCACGTGTGGCCCCCAACCGGAGCTCATCTGAGACCCCCCCCCTCAAAAAAGGCCCTGAGTGGTCCAGTGGCCAATGGCCTTGATCTCTGAGAAGGTCACCCTGATGTCCATCTCCCTGGTCTGAGGGCTCCTGGGCAGGGGGTGTTGGGAAGGGTCTCTTCCCCAGGGCCTCTTGGGGCCAGAGCAGAAAGTCCAGCCGAAGCCATTCCTGGTGTAGGAGACATTTGCCATCAGGGGGGAGGGAGGGAGGGAGAGCAGCTCTGCGGGAGAGAGGAAAGATCAAGGGGGCAACTCTGAGTGGAAGACCCCTCCCTTCTCCCCAGCACCCCTAGATGCCCCTAGATAGCTCTCCCACTGAGCCTTGCCCCCTCCAGAAGCCATCCAGGCTGCTTCTGCAGGATTCCCGTGGCTTCGATCTCCAAGGGCTGATTTTGTCTCCCTCCCACTCCTCATTTGGGGCACATAAAGACTAGGTCGGTGGAGGAACAGTCTCAAAACCTTACAACATAATGCCTCTCTTCACACTGGTAAATATACATCAATATGATAAATCTTCAGAGTCAGTTAAAACCTACAATACAATGGAAACTAATTGAATAAGAAAAATACAGATGGTGAGAGTCAGGAAGAGATTAAGGAAGTAAGATAACCATATAGGCAAAAATAGTTGGGTCTGAGAAAGGAAGAGGGAAGTAATAAAATAGATAAATAGTTTTTTTTATAGGAAATGGCTAGCCAGAAAGGAAGGTTGAATGGAGAACAGGAAAAGAACTTATTGTTTAAAATGGGGACATAAATATATCTGAGTTTAAAATAACCATTTATATGTCTATTTTTTCTTATTCTTATTGTCTATGTGAATATGATTTAGTGTGTTATCAGGAAATGTGTATAGGCGGACGGAAAGAGTGTAACCTCATACTACTTCAGCCAATGGGGAAAGAGGAGGGCTGTAGCGGCCGGTGATAGGGATGAATAAAAGAAGGAGATATTTTGGGTTAAAACTTTGGAGAGAACCAAGCTTTGATAGCTTCTCTCCCCGCTTATTGCAATAAATGAAACAAAAGGCCTTCACTGTGTCTTGGCTGGTTATTGGTCAGGCGAGCTTGCCTCTGGTCACGAAGGAAAGTAGCCAGGAGCACATAACAACACTATTATGAGATCGTTATGCAGTCAACATCACCTTAGATGCAAACTAAATACGGCTACCCCATATTTTCCGGGACCATAATTATGGGCTGCCACCTGGGGGAACTCGGGGAAGTATGTGTTGATGTACAGGAGCAACAGGCTTAGTTCCTTGCATCATCAGGAAGAGCCAGCAGGTGTAGGAATTTCTCACTCTTCCGTTGGACTCTTTCACTCAGCTGAACAAGAAGGGCTGGAGAAGAGAGGAGAACGTTGCAGGGTTTACTAGACCCAAACCTCCTTTCTTCTCCTGCCAGTGATAGAAAGGGCTCTTTGACTTGAGGGGGGAGCCCCTTTCTGAGGACTCCCCCCTGCCCACCTTGCCCTCCCAGGCAGTGAGTATTAGTGGGTCAGTGAGGCGACAAATGGCAAAACTAGCCAATCTGAAAAGAAAGTCAATTATTAGTAATGTAGTTCTTTGCTCAAGAACCGCAGGGAGCAGGTAGAGGCTAGCTGTATTTCTAAAAGTGCACTGAAGTCTAGAAATAATGTTGAGCTCCTGGTGTTACCCCAGAAACGGTCAATTATCTTGTGTAATGAGTACCGTATGTGCAGAGAGGGAAGTGGGGACAAACTGACATGTTGTTCAACAATAAAGTGTCAAGCTGTGAAGATCCCTTGCTTTAGAACTGCCATGATGCTTCTGGCTGATTTCTGTGTTACGTGTACCCTGCCTATGTTGTAAAAATGCTGCATTAAAAGGCTAATAAAGAATGGATATATGTTAACTATTGGCCCTACACCTACTCTGGTACTTACTATTTGTATTTTAATAATTATTTTCAGTGAAGTCTGATTCATAGTTGAGATTTTAACATTTTTATAGGATGATTTATGCCACAAGTTAAATATTTACATCCCCTTATAAATGCAGACATTGTAATGAAAGAGAAGTAGAAAGTGTGTGAATGAAAGTTGAGAGGGGGGAGGAATTGATAGGTTCAGGCTTGTATGGATACAGGTTGTGCAAATTATGTTTTCACCTGTGTACATTGTTAGATCACACCCCTTTATTAGCATAGGTATAATAGTGTCCACAATACTATCCCTCACATCTTGGCTGTGTTTGTTTGTCTGCATCAGGTCCTATGTGACTCACCCTCTGATAATGTGGTTTTATTGTGTAGTCTATCTATTTGTTTAAATGGTATCTAAAATCAGTTTCATAACATCTGTTGGTCTGTCTATTTAACAAAAAGATTGGGCCAGGAAAGGATCCTCTCTCTCTCTCTTGCGGATTTCCTATTGCTGCATCTTCATTTCCTTTATCAAGATCCAGGCTGTGCTGATATTAAGTCATTCTTATTCTAAGTTGTATCCAAGGCTATTTCACTTGAGAAAAAAAATAACCTTAAGAATTTTTTTTCTGCTCCTTTCCAAGATCTTAGTGAATAGCTTCAATCTGATGTTATACTATTTCTGCCGAAGAAACTACATTAGCTGGAAGACATCGGTGGCAAAGTAATCGCAAAGCAATAAATAAATAAACCAAAAGGGAAGAATGAGACTGTGTGAAATTATAGCATAATATGTGGTTGAAGAGCAGGCAACACCTCCCTCCCTCTCCCTCCCCTCCCTCTCTCTCCCCCTCCCTCTCCCTCCCCCTCTCTCTCTCTCCTCCCTCTCTCCCTCCCTCTCTCTCTCTTCCTCCCCTCCCCCTCTCTCTCCCCTCCTTCCCTCCCTCCCTCTCTCTGTATCTCTCTCCCCCTCCCTCCCTCCCTCTCTCCCTCCCTCCCTCCCTCCCTCTCTCTCTCCCTCCCTCCTTCCCTCCCTTCCTACCTCCCTCTCTCTCTCCCTCCCTCCATCCTTCCCTCCCTCTCCCTCCCTCCCTCCCTGCCTCCCACTCTCCCTCTCTCCCTCCTTCCCTCCCTCTCTCTCCCTCCCGCTCCCCCCTCTCTCCCTCCCTCGCCATCCTTCTCTCCTTCCTTCTCTCTCTCCACAAAAGTTTTAGAGTTTGATGCGTAGCAATTTTATTTAGATAAAGAAAGATAAAGCGATAGCAGGCGGCACTCTCAGGTCATTGGCCATATCTTGAAGATATCCAGGGTCCTAGATGGAGATGGCATTATTTTCCATTTCTCCTATACAAATGAGAAAAAAATAATAAGTTGATCAAAGTGAGTTTAAAGTAAATTCTGTGCTTTGCAAAGCTTTGTGAATGCAAACAATATCAGGCAGAGAATCTCATTATGTACTCTATCTGTAGTATCTCTATTAGAGGAGAGTTTTCTTACTGTATGCAGCATCTCTCATTCCACACACAGTCCTGCTGCCCAATGTCAGTACTTCCATGAGGACATTGGCCGAAACGGCAGAATCCGCCTACCCCATGACACTTTGGTTGGGCATTCCCTATGAAAAGAAAAAGAGGAGACAGGTAAACGATGAGTAAAGATTCCTTAATATTTAAATATATTTTCCCTTCCAAGACACTACCTTCTTCTACAGAACTGCAGGATTCCTTTATCAATTTATATTTTTATTCATTTATAACATAAAATATCAAAATAAAAAGCAAATAGTAAGGAACAACCATAGGGAAAGAGGAAATGTGGA
>NW_024096717.1:0-72500 GCF_016545835.1 Crotalus tigris
AGTCAACAGATGTGACACAAATCTACAACCAAAGATGAAAAAAGTTGGTCTCATTTTCTCCATGTTCTTGACATTTCACTGAGAAGATCATCAAAATAGAGGTGGATGCAAATGAGGACACAAACGATAAAATGAATGAAAACTACTGTCATCAACACTTTCAGCTAGATAAATAACTTAAAAACAGCGCATCTTTGAAACAGTATATAAAAATTAATGCCTATTCTGGGATGGTGGACTTTAACACCATGTTATGTAGGACTCCTTAGTCTTCAAAAATAAGGACAAATATCTAAGAAAAGAAAGAATGCACTGGTAAGAAAATAGCTTCTGAAAATATGGGTAAAGGATGATGCACTAGCTACTGTATGCATTTTGGACTGTTGTTTTTAAACAATATAATTTACTGGGATGTGTGATCTTATTGAAAAGCACGTCAAGACAGAATCCAGAAACAGCACAGAAATAGATATCCTTCATATTCTGAATGTGGATAATTACAAGTTTATATGCTGAAACAATCTGGAATTCTGATAATCTGTTCTGAAGTTTCAGGGTGTGTTGAAATTCTAAGAATTCATGCTGCAAGACCCTTCAGACTCCTATTGGACATGGAACTGAACTCTCCCAACATCACAGAGGTGACTGAGTTCATCTTAGTTGGCTTCCAACTTTCCAGGATCTTGAAATGCTTCTTGTTTTGGATGTTCCTGTTGATTTTTCTGCTCACATTAACTGAGAATTTCACCATCATCACACTGGTATGCATGGACCAACGCCTCCAAACCCCCATGTACTTCTTCCTCTGCAACTTGTCTCTTCTGGAGACTTTCTTTGTCTTGACAATCTGCCCAAAGATGCTCGTTAGCCTGATTTCTTCGAACAAAGCTATTTCTTTTGGGGGATGTATTGCCCAATGCTATTTCTACTTCTCCTTGGGTACCTGTGAGTGTGTTCTTATTGCTGTGAAGGCCTTTGATCTCTATGTTGCTATCTGCTACCCACTCCGTTATGTCATCATCATGAGCAAACATCTCTGTGTCTTCTTGGTTCTGGGCTGCTGGACTGGGGGATTCCTTCTCTTTCTCATTCCACTGCTCTTCCTTCTCAGTCTGTCTTTCTGTGGCTCTAACCTCCTTGACCATTATTTCTGTGACTATGCCCCAATTGTAAAGCTTTCTTGCAGCAAGAATGTCCATTTTCTTTTGGACTTTGAGATAGCTTTCTCTTTAACGGTGCTGCTCACCTCCTTATCTGTCAACGGGGTCTCCTACCTCTATATTATTTCCACTGTCCTATGGATGCATTCCACCAAAGGCGAGAAGAAGATCTTTTCCACCTGTGCTTCCCACATTATAGTAGCGACCATATTCTACATGAATGGTTCCATCTTCATGTACTCTTTACCCACCAAAGGAGGTTCGCAGGGTGTGCAAAAATCCGTTGCACTTGTCACTGCAGTTATCACTCCATTATTGAATCCTTTTATTTACACTCTGAGAAATCAGAAGTCAAGGATGTCTTAAAGGACTATCTAAAGAACTCATTTCCACATTGAGAAGAACAACACCGTTTACACCTATCTGCATTTAGCAAGCTTCATTTCAGGGTTGCAGAAATTGATGGAAAACTAGTTTATGCATGGATAGTATATAGGAAATTTGATTCATATTTGTAGGTCTAGTAATTTCTTTGCCTTTTTATATGTGGAATATATATATATATATATATATATATATATATATATATATATATATATATATATATATATATTTCCTTTATTATATATATATTCATTTCATTTATATGTTTTCCTTATTTTGGTGTTCAGAACATTCTAATGACATTACTAACTTCTCAATGTATGGCAATAGAAGAGTAATTAATTTTCAATGGATTTGCATTTTAGCTATGGAAATTTGTCTGCATTTTTGTATATAGACTTTTAAATTCATATATTTCATGGACTGTATATGTTTACTTTATTCTGGCATTCAATGCATGGGAATAGACCAGCACACCAATGTAAGAAATAAAGAATATAAGAAGAGATTTCATCTGAGATCAATGGTAAGCACTGTGCTTTGGCAAATTAGTCCTCTCATCATTCCCTTCCTGGACAGCAGAGAAATTTTGGAGTATGTACACAATAATTTGTTCTGCCTCTAGTTCCGTATCCAGCATGGTAGACCATTTTTTTATTCTGATTTCTACAAAAAGAAAGGCTGGCATTTATATCTACTTACAAAAATTAATGAGGTCACTGAATCAGCATAGATTTCATTTCAAGGTGACAGGTTTTGGATTCTATGTGAAGATGTCATCCTAAAAACAAATAGAGTTCCCCAAGAAGCTTCACAAAACTGGCTTCAGTGCTAATGCTTAAGTAGAGAAAGTCAAATTAAAGGGGAAGAAAAAATGACTTATATACATTAAGGCCAAAGGGTCTGATTTACAATTAAATCTTTAATGAATTTTGCATTCTTTTTTTTTATTGAAAATTTTTTAAAAGTTTTACAAATAAACAACAACCCTCACCCAATCCCTCCCAAACCCACCCCTCCCTCCCCCCTCCCCGAACTTCCCAGAACTGAATATAGGCTTATTTAAAAAAAATTTTTAAAAAAACTTAAACAACATTTACAACTTATAAAATAATTAATAATAATATATTCATATATATATATATGAATTTTGCATTCTTGATGGAATTTACATCTGCTGTCACTCCTTGGATCAGAATGAGAAAACCTGGGATCCAACTTAAACTGCTTGCACCACAACTCACATTTAATGTCATGGGAGACAACTTTTTCACATTCAGGAAGAAAAGCTTTTCAACCATTTTTCAACCATGAATAATTGCAGAGGTTATAATAGATACAATAGGAGTTTTCCCATCCATTATTAAGAAAGTCTGGTGGTTGGTTTTTGTTCTACTCAAAAATAAATGATGTGAAGACTTCGGTGGTTTGATATGAAAAAAGGGTAGGAAACTTGATCTTGTATGTTTTCACTATTGTCCTTTTTCATATTGGAAAATTTGTGGCTCCAAAGGTCAAAAATGGGGCACGCTATGGATTTGGGGAGGGCTGAAAATATAAGATTTAGATGCAAGAGAATCTTCAGCCTTCCACTACAACCTCAAAGGAGAGAACTGATTTGTATAAATGTCTTCCGATTGCTTCCATTTGAACAAACCTTCCCAGCAAAGAGTAAAGGAAAAAATTGTTAGCTTGCAGGGAGTGCACTGAAGTTGAGTTGCTCCACTCACTGTTTATATATTGCTATAAGGATAACCATAATATTAGACTCCAATAGAGATATTGATATGTTCAAGTGATCTCCTGCATTAAAAAAAATAAGTGTGTCCAATAAAGGGTAATAGAGTATAATTGGTAAATATAGAGTAAAATGGTAAAAAAATTGACTGTTGCTTCTTTAAAGATGGATTCCTTTAAAATACAACCTATATATTTCATTTTTATAAGTAGTTGATATACTATCGAATATTTGATATACTATTCTTACTATATTGAGCCTGCAGTGTGGGCAGAAGCCAAAAAGGCTGATACAGTCCTTGGTTGTATAAACAGAGGCATGGAATCAAAATCACATGAAATATTAGTATTTCTTTATAAATCCTGAATAAGGCCACACCTGGAATATTGCCTCCAGTTCTGGTCACCACATTACAAAAAAGATGTTGAGACTTTGGAAAAAAATGCAGAGAAGAGCAACTGAGATGATTAAAGGCTTGGAGACAAAAACATGAAGAACAGTTGCAAGAATTGAGTAGGCCAATCTAGAGAAAAGGATTATGGGTGACATGATAGCAATATTCCATTATTTGAGAGACTGCCACAAAGAAGAGGGGTCACTTAATTTCCAAAGTACCAGAAGGCAAGAAAAGAAACAATGGATAGAAACTAATCAAGAAGAGAGGCAACCTGGAATTAAGGAAAAAATTCTAACCAGTGGAACTGTTTGTCTTCAGAGGTTGTAGGTGCTTCACCACTCGAGTTTTTTAAGAAGAGACTGGCCAATCACCTATGAAATGATATAGGGTCTCCTGAGCAGGGGTTGGACTAGAAGACCTACCATGTTTTCCCCCAAATAAGACCCGGTCTTATATATTTTGTGCCTCCAAAAGAGGCACCAGGTCTTATTTTCAGGGGATGTCTTACTTTAGGACTGCCACAGCCAGGCCTTCAACACCCTGACACCTGTCGCACTGCTGCTTGACTTCTTTAGTGGCTGCGTGTTGCTTCTTGTGGCCAGACGCCACGTGGCACATAGCAGTGGTGCCGCTGCTGATAGCAGGAGGCCGCGTGGTGCTTTCGGATGGTGCCACTGCTCACAGCAGGAGGCCACATGGTGCTTCGGGCTGGTGTGAGTGGCACCAGCCTGAAGTGCGATGCGGCCTCCTGCCACGTTACCAGCCATGCAGCTACAAGCAGCCACAGAAGAACTCAGGCAGTTGCAAGATAGCTGTCGGGGCATGGGAGGTCTGGCTGCAGCGGTCCTACTGGAAAGGTAAGTAGGTGTGGGGTGCGTGGGGCAGCTCTACCCTTTCACTCTTTCCCTAGCTTGATTTGTGTCCCTTGCCCCCAAACTAGGGCTTATTTTGGGGGTAGGTCTTACTTTTGAGGAAACACAGTACTAGGTCCCTTTCAGCTCTATTCTCTATTCTGATTATTTTGGAAAATAATAAGTTTGTCAGTGTGTCTCTGTGTGTAACAGAATAACAGAGTTGGAAGGGACCTTGGAGGTCATCTAGTCCAACCCCCTGCAAGAAACCCTATACCATTTCAGACAAATAGTTGTCCAACCTCTTCTTAAAAACCTCTAATGTTCCAGTTACCATTTGAAAAAGCACCTTTGGGATTATTCTGTTGAAATGACATATCTATTGAACCAAGGCCAGCCAAAGCACGGGGGAAATTACCTATCCCTATAACATAATGAGATGACACCATTTTTGCACTCTGTGCTTCAAAAACTAACAAACCCTAGGTTGTGGTTTATAAATCACAGCAGTTGATGTGATTTATCACAGATGTGAAGGCAGAACGAAACCACAACCAAACTTGGTGTGTGGCATGAGAGAGGGGAAAATAAAGTGCCCTACACAAGGAATGTGCACACAATGATTTTCCCTGTCTTTGGGTTTGACATCAATAGAGGAAGAAGTTATAGAAAACCTGATACAGATTCCCCTGCAATGCATTTTATTACTGCTTGAGGAGGTTCTGAGGGAGCTTTGCAAGCCAATCCTGTATACCTCTTACACCACATGCTTCAAAACAATAACAAGCTCCATGGTTTATAAGAAGTTACTTCTATGCTCATTGCTGTGAAAAAAATATGTATGTATGTACGCAGAAAAATTGTCCTCTGTATATCTGTGACCCAAGAATCTTGTGAAAGGCACTCTGGACGGTGAATGTTCTCTTTTCCCAAATTTGAATTAGGGAGTAAAGTTCTGATGGATGCTTTTTCCTTGTTTTTTATTTATCGATATATTCAACCCAGTCTAATAAACTAGAGGATGGTTTTACTGGCAGAAAGAAGATAGCATAGGGTTCATGAAATTTGTATGAATATTTTAATATAAATTGGAAATGGTAAGTATTTTGGAAATGTTTCAACGCTTGGGTCAAGAATATTGAGGTTTAATACTGCTCTGAATATCAAGACCGTGACTGCAGATTTTCAGATTGTTACAGTAGATAAAGGCTTTCTAATGTGTGATGTTTAGGATGGGTTTAGAAGCAAAACTCAAGCCCATTTTGTTTTACTCCTATAATTCATCACAGGGGAATATGCTCTGCAGAACCCATTAGAACTTACTTCTGAATCAAGTCTCTTTTCATCCTAGTTTATAAGCGTGCAGCTTGTATTTGCCTGGCTGACAAATCTGGATGATGAATATTTTGTCAGAGAGTTAATTAGTCTGAAATTTCCCTGAATAAGCTTTATGTTGAATTCATCTCCCCACTTTACCCTCATGGCAAAATGCTAAGGAGATGTTAACCAGCACAAAGGTGTTGTCCTAGAGTTAACTTCCAAAACGGACATTTAACAATTAGCAAGTAACCTATTTGCCTTCAGAAGTTCTGACTGGTCCATCACTGGAGGCTTTTAAGAAGAGGCAGGAGACCCACTTGTGTGGCATGGTATAGGGTCTCCTGCTTCAGACAGGTTGAACTTAAAGACCTCCAAGGACTCTTCCTACTTTATTCTTCTGTATTTCTGTATTATCTCTGTTACTATGAATCCTCTTGTAGACCCAAGAAGGGAGGATCATTGGGAAGAAACAAGGGACTGATGAATCTTCTACTGTGTCTACAATGGAGAGACACATAATGTGAACACTTAGCTTTCCAGAGAAGGATCTAATGCTCAGAAAAACTAAAGGAATCAACAGAATAGGGCAACTAGCAGTAAGATATACAGACCCAGTTCCTGCAATGATGAACGTATTATTGGAAGATTTGAAGGACCAGGTTAAAGACAGATCTTCTGTTCAGTAGGAGTTGGAAATGATTTGATAATTAATCTATATTGGACATCTTCCAATTTGGCAATACAGTATTCTTTTTTCTTTTCTTTTATTCCCCATCTTTCTTCCTTATTCAACAATTATCCAAAATTGTGACTGGAACTGTCACCCTTGTTCAAAGAAGTTCTCAAAAATTATTCCTCTTCAAGCGAGATTCATCATTTTCTGCTAGTGCAGCAGGATAAGTCTTAAACCCAGAGAAGCTGCTAACATGTCCAATTATGTTTTCTGAATGC
The DNA here is from genome assembly GCF_016545835.1 of Crotalus tigris. Classification (NCBI taxonomy): domain Eukaryota; kingdom Metazoa; phylum Chordata; class Lepidosauria; order Squamata; family Viperidae; genus Crotalus; species Crotalus tigris. Next base: position 6,802 of record NW_024096717.1, read on the forward strand.
AGCTCCATTGAGAAGAATGACAGGATCAACTTTTCTTCAGGACTTGAAACATTATCAATTTGAAACCAAGGTTAGTAGAAATAACTACTTAGCATAGTATTGGTAGAAAGCTGTTCAATATTCACTGACCATTATAGAAGATATAAAATTACTGTAAGACTTTTTTTCTCAGAAATACTACATCTGTGCTATAGCAATAGCATTTAGATTATATACCGCTTCACAGTGCTTTACTGCCCTCTCTAAGCAGAATTTTCTTCTGACAGAAAGAGAAAAATGACTTTTCTCAGGTGAGATGGGAAGAGAGCACTGAGCAAAGATAAAATAATCAGATACTTTAACCATGCAAAAATAGATTTTTTTCATGACTCCATGTATGACTCATTTTGGACAGGTGAGAACACAGTGTGGTTTCCTATACTCTCTTAGGCTGATGACTACAAGTACCTTGATCCAATTCAAACCATCATTTATTACTTATGTCAGAGACCAACCATTTGATGGTCTACAGAGAATTAAAGCTGGTGAAATTGTGTTCATTTGTAATGGGCAACTGAAACAAAATTGAAGTTGGAATAATCTCTTCTCACTTCACTCTTTTTTTAGGAATGAACTAAATGGCAAACAGCACCACAGTGAGGGAATTCATATTGTTAGGGCTGACTAACAACCAACAAATTGCTGTTGGCCTTTTTCTCATCCTGCTTGGGATTTATCTTTTGACATTGATAGGAAACATGTTGATTATTATTATCACATTGGTGAATGCCCAACTCTGTAGTCCAATGTATTTCTTTCTCCGTCATATGGCATGGATAGAGATTGGGTATATAAGTAGCATCATTCCTAAAACGCTGGCCAACATAGCCACTGGCAACAAGATTATTTCTTTAGCTGGTTGCTTCATACAGATGTTCGTCTATTTTGTTCTTGGCATCACTGAATTCCTTCTACTGGCCACAATGTCTGTTGATCGCTACATAGCCATCTGTAAGCCTCTTCACTACACAACCATCATGAATGAACAAATCTGTTCATTATTGGTACTTTGTTGCTGGATTGGGAGTTTGTCACTAATTCTAGTTCCATCTATTCTTTTCGTTCAAATACCATTTTGTGGTCCTAACATCATCAATCATTTCTTTTGTGACAATGGAGCAGTAATCAAACTCTCATGTGTTGATACCAGTCTCCTAGAACTGATTAATTTTGTGGTTGCCACATTCTCTCTGCTTGGGACCTTAAGTGTTAACATTGTGTCTTATGTCAAAATCATTTCTACGATTCTGAGCATCCCATCAACTACAGGGAGGAAGAAGACGTTCTCCACCTGTGCATCTCACATGATTGTGGTCTCCATCACTTACAGCAGTTGTGTTTTCATGTACATAAGACCCAAAGGCAGCAGCAAATTAGATTTCAACAAAATGATAAACCTTCTGAATACTGTCCTGGCTCCACTTTTGATCCCGTTCGCATATTGTTTGAGGAACAGACAAGTGCAGGATGCTTTGAGGACTGAACTGAGACAATGGATTGAGTTCTGCAAGAAATTGAAGTGATTTGTTATAGATGTGACCTTGAATTAGATTTTAAAGTTCAACTTCTGCTTTGTTAAGTTATGGCATGTGCTGCTTTCAGATGTAATGATCACACACTGAGGTGGTTTACAAGAGAACATGGTAATCAGGAAGCAAAACATCTGATAATCCTCAACAAAATAAAGCACAATATATCAGGAACATGCACACAATATTTTGTTCTGTCTTTGGGTTTGATATCTACAGAGGAAACTGACAGAAAATGCTTGATAGACATTTCTTCCAATTTGCAATAGTTTTCTTTGATCCTCGAGAAGGCCCTGTGGGATCTTCACAGTTAGTCTCGAATACATGTTGCGCCTTATGCTTTAAAATGGTAACTAGCTTCATTGTTTATAAGAGGCGGCTTCCATGTTCATTGCCCTGAAGAGATATGGAAGAAGAAGGCAGCAAAATTGCACAGCAGGTACATCTGAGAATGGAGAAAGTTATGCTTCCCAAACATTTTAACAGATGCATTTGCTTTGCACCATTAAACAATCTAGAAAAATGACTATTACTCAAAGAAAATTGCAAGACCATAGCCTAGAGACCATGAACAATTTCTGAAACTTTTTTGTGTATATTGTAAGTGGTGAAAATATTGCCTGCCAAATATAAACTAAGGAGAAAAAAATGATATATATTGTTGCTTTTCCTCTGATTTGTAACATTATTAAACATATCCTCTAGGAAACGCTCTGTTTTTTAGCTGAGAGAGACAGTGTTGTCAAAAAAACCCAAAACCCTCTTTCGTGGTCATGCAGCCAGCATGACTATATGCTGAGGGACACAAAATGCTTCTCCCTTCCTATCAAAGTGGTACCTATTTATCTACTCACATTTCTATGCTTTAGAACTGCTAGGTGGGCAAGAGCTGCAGCAAATTATGAGAGATCAACCTGTTGCACAGCATTCAGGTCTCAAATGTAGGCTGTCAGTTTTCCAGCTAACAAGCTGAGCATCTTTAACTGCTGAGGCATCATGCCCTCTTTCAAAAATACACTTCCCTTCTACTGTCCAATATTCAATAGTGGTGAATATCTGTGTCAGACCATCCTATTTGAGCTTCTCCGCAAGTAAGCCAGTAAACAGGAACGTGGAGACCACCAATAGCTTTATTGCGATATTGGAAATAAAATTAGCACTGGAAGTGGCTTGCTCCCAGCTTCTTATATATCATCCACGCACTCCACCCTAAAGCTGCCTGACCCACCCTAGCACCCGAGCACCCTGCCTGGCCCCACCCTAGCACCCTGCCTGTCTCCACCCTAGCACCCTAGCCACCATCCACTCTCCGAGCACCAGCCCCACCCACTAGTGTCTCCATCTTGGTCCTACTCTCAAGGGTGGTTTGCCATCAGTGCGAACACCACCTGCGGTCCGCTGCGGCCCACCGACCCATTGCGGCCCCTTGGAACAAGCTGGTTCCACATGGAAGGTTGTCGGCCCAGCGAGGTGTTTCTCTGTGGTGTTTCTCTATAGCCACAGCCCTTTGTTGCAGCCAGGTGCACCTTGATGACATCATCATGGTCAGACGCGTCACGCCAGCAGTCCCCGACAGGAGACCAACAGCAGCAACACCGGCAGCAGCATCGCATCGGAGCAGGTAACCAAGGCCTTGTCAGATGGTGAACTAACATTGGCTCCGACCAGGCCAAATGCGACTAGGCCTCGCAGGGCACGACAATCAGCTCCCCCTACCAGGAGTCCCCCTGGAAGGAAGCATAACACGGTTAGAAGCCCCCCTGATTACTGAGCCCCGGTGTCCCGCCTGCCCGGCCTACCGGGATGGGTTTGATGATATCTGCTTATAAGTCGGGGAGCAGAAACATCTTTAGCCTCCACCCAGGATGCCTCGGATAGAGGATACTCTTTCCACAGGACAAGGTAGTACAACTGACTCCTCCTTACTCTTGAATCCAGAATTTCCTGTACTTCATATCTGCCTGGGGTGACTGGGACTGGCCCTTCTTGTATGGCCTCAGCCGCCACTGGCTTTAACAAACTGACATGAAACATCAGGTATATTTTACCCAGGAATCGCCGTAGTCGTAATCGTACGGCTACCGGGTTGATGATTTTGGGTCACCCTGAAGGAACCAATATACTTAGGGGCTAGTTTCCTACATGGCACCTGGAGGTTTATGTATTTTGTTGACAAATAAACCAGGTCACCCATTTTGAACGGTGTTTCAGTTCTACGTTTTTCATCTGCTTGTTTCTTCGCCACTTCCCCTGCTTTTGTCAGTGCTCTTTTGACTACATCCCACACCCCCTTTACGTGGTTGTACCAGTCATCGACCTTACAGGGTTGGGGCTCCTGGGTTCTGCACTCCGGTATTGGTACGAATTCCCTACCGTACACCACCTGGAAAGGGGTGAATCCAGTGCTGCTATGTACAGCATTATTGTATGCCATCTCCACAAATACTACCAGATCCACCCAATCCATCTGTTGGTATGAGATGTAACTTAGGAGTTATCACTCAACTGCAGCATTAGCTCATTCTGCTGCACCATTGGTGCTTGGATGATAGGCTGAACTAAGACCTTGGGTGGAGCCGAGGAACCGGATGAATTCATGCCAAAACTGTGCTGTGAATTGAACTCCGCGGTCTGAGATTATGCGATGTGGTGTCCGGTGGAGTCGATATACATGGGTCAGAAATATTTTTGCTAACTTTCTGGCTGACGATAGTCCTTTACAGGGAATGAAATGGGCTTGTTTGGAAAACAAATCTCCTACGGTCCATATCACCGTGTACCCTCGAACCTTAGGCAGCTCCACAATGAAGTCCATGGCTATATCTTGCCATGGATGGTCCGGGTCTACGACAGGCTGAAGCAACCCGATCGGCTTCCCGGGATATGGTTTTGACTGAGTGCACACATGACAATCATTTACATATGTCTAGATATCCCGCCTCATCCGGGGCCACAAGAACTGACGTCTGGCTAGATGTAAGGTTTTTAAAAATCCAAAGTGAGCCGCTTGTTTCGAGTCATGGCACCAGTGACAAACCCGTTTTCGCATTTCTTTTGGTATGTATAGTTTATTGCTATACCATGCCAATCCGTCACTTTGAGTTAGCAAGCCAGGATTGTCCCACAGCCACATATCCTGTACTAGTGCCGCTCTCAAATCATCCTCAAAAGACCCCACCTTGGTGCAAGTATGTACCCCAGGTTGGTCATATGTAGGCAGGATTGCTTGCACTACCTCAACTCTTTTACTGTCATATTGTGGGAGTCGGGACAAAGCATCAGCGAGGAAATTCTTACCCCTGACACATATTTGAGGTGAAAGCAAAATCTTCTGAAATATTGTGCCCAACACACATGCTTCGATGACAGACGCCTAGGGGTTTGCAATACTTCCAAATTCTTATGGTCAGTCCAGACCTCAAACGGATATTTAGCTCCCTCCAGCAGATGTTGCCAAGTGGAGAGAGCTCACTGTATGCCAAATGCCTCCTTCTCCCAGATAGCCCTTGCTCTCTCCATCTCTGTCAACTTGAGGGAGGTATACGCACAGAGCTGCTGTTTCCCTTGACTGTTCACTTGGAGTAACACAGCCCCCACACCAACCTCACTAGCATCAGCCTGTACTACAAATGGTTGTTCTGGATCTGGGTGCAACAACACAGGCTCTTGTGCAAACAATGCCTTCAGTGTTTGAAAAGCTTTTTGACAGTGAGTTGTCCCGGCCAAGGCCTGTCCAGGACGAGGTTTTGTTTTACAGGACCGAGTGCATAATAAATTTGTTATCAATTATTCTCTTACTAATAAAGGAGAACATTTGTAGCTCAGTGTTGACATGAGGGATCCTTGGTGCTCTCTGAGCTTGCTTGTTTCCTTGCAGACATTTCATTACCAAAACTAGGTAACATCATCAGTGCTAGTAAGGAGTGGGGTTTGCTGTCAGTTTATATTCTAGACTAGCTTTGCTGGCTGAGGAATTCTGGGAGTTGAAGTCCACACGTCTTAAAGTTGCCATGGTTGAGGACCCCTGTTCTAGTGTATATTCTACTCCAGGGGGTCTTCAGACTTGGCCATTTTATGACTTGTGGACTTCAAGTCCCAGAATTCGTCAGTCATTAGATGTTGTTAATGTCTATGTGTCTATTAAAAAGACATTAACAAGCACCTCTCCACCAGCAACCAGCACCCAGATCAGCATAGATTAACTCCAATGTTAACATCAGACCAATAATCAAGTAAACAATATCCCAAGTATTACTAGGTAACTGAGCAGGTTACCTAGTTTGGGTAATGAAATGTCTGCAAGAAAATGAACAAGCTCAGAGAGCACCAAGGACCCCTCAAGTATTCTGTATCTGCTGCCTTTATTGATGTCAAACACAAAGACAGAGAAAATCATTGTGCTCATGTTCCTCATACTTTGTGCTTTGTTTTGTTCTCTGTCATGTAACATACTAAGTTTTGTTGTGGTTTGCTTTTGACTTAACCTCTATGAACCCAACCTCTGTGATATGTAACTATGGTACAGGCTTTGTTACTTTTTGAAGCACACAGTGCAAAAGGTGTTAGCAAATTCAGGATGGGATTGGGTGGATTAAAATGATATTGGGTTAGGTTGGATTGGATTGAATTGAAAGTTGGTTATAAGATGGGTGGCTATGTAAACGTTTTAAGTAAATAATTAGGCTGTATTTAAAACCAAATTATTTTTCTAGTTGAATGCAACTTTTCCTCTTGACCATTCATGATGCTCAATCTCACCCTCCCACTTCTTTCTGTGGAGGAGTTATTGTGGGAATTAGGTGCTTCTGCTAAAACACGTAATTCCCACAATAATGTCTTATGTCTAAAGATATAGTTTATCTTTTCTATTACATTCTATTATGGGTGTCTTATGATTAGATTACTTTGTTATTTGTATGTACATTGAGAGTTTATGCACCAGAGACAAATTCCTTGTGTGTCTGATAAAACCTGGCCAACAAAACTATTCTATTCTGTTCTGTTCTGTTCATCTGACTATGTGGCTGGTGGGTCCTTTTCTTATAAAACTAGGAAATAGTGGTGGAATAGCTGTCACACGAAGCATTGGGACATTCATGCTTTAAGGAGGGGGGACATGATTGGAGAAATAATGAAAAGAAGTGATGTGTTGAATCATGGGTAGTATATAATCCATCTGGAATGTCCAACATATGTAGGAAATACGTCACCTTTTCTCCACTAGAACCATGCTGTGATGACTCAAAGGTTATTGATCTGTATCCAGACACAACACCTTACTTATTTCCTCCCAGCTTCCATAGTTTCATACCTCTAAATATACATCATCATTTCTTTATATCATTTCTGTTCTGTTCCCAATTTGCAAATATTTCTCATATAAGACTTAAATTATAATTAGGAAGCAAATCATTTTATGTCAGCTGGATTTTTTTCTTAAATAGTATTGATACTGCAACCCAAAATGATTTTTTTTCAAAAGAATGATGTGACAATTTCACATCACTTGGGTGAAAATAATTCTGTTCCTTGCATACTTACACATATATTTGAAACTACGTCACCAGTTACATTTTTCTAATAGTAACTTAGAAATTAAAAGCCAAGAAGGTGAAAGATCAAACAAGAGTGCTGAGATCTAAGGAACAGCCAAGCAAGAATTCTAGTCCCAATAGAGGAGAATTTCAATGCTAGTCTTCATTCAAGATCAGGATTACAACTAGAAATAGAAATGCAACAATTTCAAAGCATCAAAATGTACACAGATTGTTTCCAAGTCCTGAACAATCCATCATAATATAAAAACCACCTTTCACAAAATTTAACTCTGATGTAACTGTGGCCATACCCATGCTGTCCTCCTAATAGCAGCACAGAAGCTCTTTTTTCACTGTGCTCTTCTGGAATGTATTCTTGAGATCCCAATCTAGACTACAGCAATAGGCGATAGTTCTCTTATCCATGTATCAACAAACTCCAACTCTATATTGATTTGTTTGAGATCAGCCAAGGTTGGCTAAGTGTTTCCAATGGTTTCTTCTCACAAAATATGTTTTTCCCTTTGCAAACAGTCTCGGAAAGCATCTTTGACCTTCTCATTCCTCAAAGTGTAAATAAAAGGGTTCAGTAACGGGGTGACCACAGCAGTTAGAATTGCCACAGCTTTCTGGGCATCCCGAGAATGACCCTTGCTGGGCAAAGAGTACATGAAGATGGCACTGCCATAGAAGATGGAAGTGACTGTTAGATGAGAGGCACAGGTTGAAAAAGTCTTCCCACGGCTGCCGCTGATCTGCATGCTCAAGACAGTCACAATTATGTAGAGACAAAAGAGCCGAGGTGGCACAGCAGTTAGAGTGCAGTACTGCAGGCCACTTTAGCTGACTGTGTTCACCAGGTCAGCGGTTCAAATCTCACTGGCTCAAGGTTGACTCAGCCTTCCATCCTTCCGAGGTAGGTAAAATGAGGACCCAGATTGTTGGGGGCAATGTAAATATATATATACATTGCTTACTGGTGTACACCGCTTAGAGAGTGCTTGCACTTAAAGCGGTATATAAGTCTCATAAATAAATAAATAAATAAAAGTTACACACAAAGAGCTGAGTAACACCAGAGGAGAGAGGGTAGATTCCAAAGTCAGGAGAGTATCTACATCATTGCAAGAAAGGTTTATCAGTGGAGCATAGTCACAGAAGAAATGATCAATAACGTTAGAGCTGCAGAAGGACAGTTGGCCCAGGAGAACAATGGGGCCAAAATTATTCATGAAAGCACCAATCCAGCACACCAATATCAAATTCACACAAACCCGTCCATTCATGATGATCGTGTAGCGCAACGGATGACAGATAGCAATGTAGCGGTCAAAGGCCATTACGGCAATCAGGATGATTTCACAGGTACCAAAGAAGAAATAAGAATAGCATTGACTGATGCAGCCCAAGAAAGAGATAGATTTGTTCTGAGAAACTAAATCCATCACATCTTTGGTGTGATTGTCAGAACAAAAAATATCTCCAAAAAGGAGAGGTTAAAAAGGAAGAAATACATGGGGGTTTGCAAGCGTTGGTCTATGCATACCAGAGTGATAATCATGAGGTTTCCAGCTAAGGTGAAGAAAAACACAACCAGAAGCAATGAAAAAAGAAAGAATTCCATGGGCCTAGGTAATTGGAAGCCAATTAAGATGAATTCTGTCACTTGTGTTGTGCTATTCTGAGTCCTAGTTCTCATTGTGAATTTGCTAGTGGAGAAAAATCAAACAAAGTAACAACGCACTGCAGATTAGTGTCATTAGAAAATATATATTTTGCCTTCTTCTCTTAAGTCCCAAGTTCAAAACTGGAGACCGCTCATGAAAAATCCCCCCAGCCTTCTGAAGTCAAGAGATTGGGTTCTTCTCCTTCATGCCTCTTCTGATAGAAATGTACCAGCACTGAAATGACTTCTCTCAAGGAGCAGAAACTGAGAACTGATGGTCAACCTTCCTTCAAAATATAACTCTGCAAAAGAATATATTTTGGTTGGATCATTGTTTTTCAGTCACTGAGTGTGTGGTTTTTAATAAAACAAGAACTTGTTTTTATGGAGGAAGGGGGCATTGCTGCTATTATGTGATATTCACTCAAATTATTCATTCCCATATTTCGTGTTCAAAGACTGTCTATAATATTAAAACTCTAGCATGAATGCCTTTATAGAGAAGTTTATGAAGATACTTCTTTTTATGTAAGTATATAAAGATACAGTCCTGTATATAAACCTCTTGCCACAAAGTAGAAGAGGTCAATCTATTCTCCAAAACACCTGAGGACAGGACAAGGGGCAATGGATGGAAATCAATCAAGGGGAGAAGCAGCCTAGAACTAAGGATCAGTGGAACAACCTGCCTCCAGAAGTTGTGAATGCCCCAACACTGAAAGTTTTTAAGAAGAGATTGGACAAACATTTGTCTGAAATGGTATAGGGTTTCCTGCCTGAGCAGGGAGTTGGGCTATATGACCTCCAAGGTCCCTTCCAACTCCTATTCTATTCTATTCTATTCTATTCTATTCTATTCTATTCTATTCTATTCTATTCTATTCTATTCTATTCTATTCTATTCTACTCTACTCTACTCTACTCTACTCTACTCTACTCTACTCCACTCCACTCCACTCCATTAAACACTGAGAGCTTCTACACCAGAGATAAATCACACTTGGCCAAGTAAAGTATACTTTAAGTAAGTATATTCAACAAAATATGCAGAACTCAAAACCACACTAGGGGAACATTAAGAGAACCATGTAGGAACTCTTTTAACTTACCACAAGTGGCTTTCAGTTCTTCTATTGGTACAAGTAAAACACACTGACCATAAAATAGATTTCTGTTATGTCATGCACAGCTTGCAATAATAAGATGAAATCTCTTGGGTGACATTGATGTGAAAATATCCATTCCCTCCTGTACTATCTTCTATCAATGGAGTTTTGCATCTTTCTATTTAGTGCTGTCAGTTATGCCTTCTTGATCGACAGGCAGAATGATGCCTTCACTTAAGGCTTTTCTTCAGGCATGTATTTACTGAAGTCTATGTCTTCTAGAAGGAAGAACCCAACTGGTTCTCTGGAAGTGAAATTCTATATTATAAATCAATTTAACCATGAAAACATAATTGCTGAGGTTCTGTGAATGAGTCTCATCATCTGTGCTACTTCACATAGCATACTGGAAGATATAGATTTCTGAATTATCATGGATAGTGAGGTTGTGCTGCTTATAATACCTGTGACAGGTGGAGTTAGAAGCCATTGAGGACAAATGTGAACTAGAATTGTCCTTTTCCAGTTTAAGGTCCTAGATCTTATAGCTCTTCCTATGGTTTCCTATTGGCCATACCTGATATAAGTGATGGGAGGACAACGTCACCAAACTGATCATAATTCCTAGTGGCTTCCTGTTGCTACCTCTGAATCATGCATAGACAATTGCACAATACATACTCTATCTGAAAACATCACAAAAATCTTTCTCATAAGGTGTACATGAACTGGATAAACTAGTGGCTCCAAGAATGAAACTTTGGGATGATCATCAGTGAGAGGTCTAGCTTGCATTTGGAAGAAGAAAAGAAGTAGTGGCTTCTATTTTCATCTCCTCATCCCAAACCTATATATAGAAAATAGCATTTACTTCTCTAGATTTTTAAACTATGTCCATTTTTCTTTCAAATCAGAGGCAAAGCAAAAACATTTGTTAAAATATTATCCCTTTAATTCAGTTTGTTGAGAAGCATGGCATTTTCCATTCTTAGTACTTTGAGGAGATGTCTTCTTGGCTCACATATGTAGCCCCTATGCAGTTTTTCTGCCTCTTTCTTCTATACCTTTTCATGACAGTGAAGATGGAAGCAACCTCTCATAACCAATAGAACTAGTTACTGTTTTGAAGCAGCTAGCTATCAAATTTTGCTTCCTAAGTTATTTTTCAGATGCAAACTACATTTTTGCTCCTTGCAATCTACATAAAAGCTATTTTCTAGTTGGTTAATCAATGTTTTGTTATGCCTACAAATCAAAGCAAAAGAATCTAATAAGATATTACCCCTTAATTCAATGTTTGGGAAGCATAGCACTCTCCATTCACAGGGCTTTTGAAAAGAAGCCTTGTCTTCTTCGCTCATGGATGTACCCCTTCTGCAATATCTCAGCCTTCATCTTTAATATCTTTCCATATCAAAGAACACAGAAACAACCTCTTATACTCAATAGAGCTAGTTACAGTTCTGAAGCATCTGATATAAGAAGAATTCAAGACTAACTTCTGAAGATCCCTCAGGGACATCTCAGTGCAAAGAAATGCATTGCAAGGAATCTGTATCAAGTATTCTGTATCTCCCTCTATTGTTGATGTCAAACCGAAAGACAGAGAAGACCATTGTGTGCATGTTCCAAGGGATGTCTTCACTTCAGTTGAGGATTTATTTGATTAGCTATTCAATTCAGATCTAATAATACAAATCAGTTCTCAATCAATTTCAAGTGTTTCAAGCACACATTTACAAAAATCATTGAAAACGGTGGGAATCAAATGGACTTGGCCATGTCTAATTCCATTGGCCATTGGTAATAAAAATGAGCCTCCCAGTCGGACAGTAGATTCAGACAGAAAGTATTTGAGGGAGAATTCCAGAGCATCACAGAACATGATCAGACTTGGACATCAATGCCCATTTCTGATCTGGACTCATATTTCTTTTATTTAACTGTAGTTTTGCTTGCATTCTGAGACATTCAAGAACTTCCCTCTGCTTTCAACCTTTGCTAGATATTTGGATACCATTTTTTTTTTATAAATGAGAACTATGAGTCATAGTGAGCAAGATAAAGGAAGGGAGGTCTTATCTACCATCTTTCTCCAATATCCCAAAGCAACTTTGCATGAATTCTTGATAGGTCTTGAGAAATAAGATGCTATAATTTAAAAAGTCGTTATTCTTGTGGTTTGGATTGAAGTAACCAACAAAACCACTTAATTAGAAACTTGTTTTATTCATTTTATTTATTGAACCAAATTTACTGCCCACCTCACATTAAGGTGACTATGAGCACCTTACAACCATTAATTTCTATATTGGCAACATTCTCTAGCTCTAGATCTCATGTTTCATGGCTTTATTGTGCATTTTCTGTTACATTCAGTTTTATCAATGGGAGCATTGCCTGCTGATATTCTATAATCACTGAGCTTCATTCTCCAGTTCAGTTATTCTAATCTGTGATAAACATCAAGAGGAATAGCTACATTCACCAGCATTGACTCAATAAGTAAACCAAAACCAAATATCTGATTGTACTGTATTGTATTGCATATGATTCACACAGAGTGCCAACTAATAAAACATACTTGAACTCAAGAAACAGTCAGGAGATGGTGGCTGTATGTTCTGCTTCTGAAGATGGTAAGAGCTTTGAGGATGTATTCGGTGACGCTCTCATGTCTCCTAGGTCACATAATGTGCAACCAGATGTGTTTTGTAAATGGACAACCATGAGATATGGGCAATTGTCTTTTTTCCATTGTTCTTCACTAGCAAACCAATTTTTTCAGAGCCTTGGCCTTTGATGTCAATCAGATGTTTCCATTCTTGATTATCTATCCTCTATGCCAGTGACAGCGAATCTTTTAGAGACCGAGTGCCCAAACTGCAACCCAAAACCCACTTATTTATTGCAAAGTGTCAACACTACAATTTAATCTGAATACTGAGGTTTTAGTTTAGAAAAAACAACTCATAGATTTACATCTTTTGTCTTAAAAGAAAAACACCATAACAAAGTTTTCAATGATACATACAATTTTTTATTGAAAGGTAAACAGTTTGCATTAGGCATACTTTTGAACCATTAATGTGATTTTTGTTATTGTATGCATGCTGATAATTTGTCTAACCTTGGCTTATACTTTGTAAGTTTGAAAGCAACATATGCAGCACTCAGGTCATTGGTCTGTTTCTGGTGTCAGATTTGATATAATTCAAAGCTAAAAATGGCTTTTTTCCTACAAAAAACTAGCCAAAGAGTGAGGCATGCATGCCTACAGAGAGAGCTCTGAGTGCCCCTCTGGCATGCATGCCATAGGTTCACCACCACTACTCTATGCTTTCTCTAATCCCCTTGTAAGACCATCTCAATGGGTAATTATTACATCTGAAGGCAGCACAATCCATTCAAAGACATTAAACCTGAACATCTATTTTGGAGCCCTAGCAATAGCCAATCATCTCATTTTTTTACAAAACCAATCCTTTGTCTCAGTTCAGCCTTCAAAGCATCCTGCAGCTGTCTGTTCCTCAAAGAGTACACGATTGGGGTGAGAAAGGGAGCGATAACAGTATTCAGAAGAGCCACTATTTTGTTGTAGTCTAATCCAACGGTGCCTTTTGACTTGATATACATAAAAATACAACTGCTGTAAGTGATAGTGACCACGGTCATGTGAGAAGCAAAAGTGGAGAAGGTCTTCTTTCTTCCAGTAGTTGATGGAATGTGCAAAATGGTGGAAATGATTTTGACATAAGAGACAATGTTGACACTTAAAGTCCCAAGAAGAATGAATATAGCAACTACAAAAAAAGTCATTTCTAGGAAGCTCCTGTCAATACATACCAGGTTCATTAGGGGTCCATAGTCACAAAAAAAATGATTCATGACGTTAGAACCACAAAATGGCATAATAAATAAAGGAATGCATATAACTAGAATTAGTGATAAACCCGCAACCAAACAAGAAAATACTAATAATGAGCAGATTCGGGGATTCATGATGGTTGTGTAGTGAAGGGGGTTGCAGATGGCTATGTAGTGATCAACAGACATTGTGGCCAATAGGAAGAACACAGTGGTGCCAAGGACCAAATAAAGAAATACCTGTATGAAGCAACCAGCTAAAGAAATGCTCTTAGTACCAGTAGCTATGTTGACCAGTGCTTTGGGAATTATAGTACTCATATACCCAATATCTACCCATGCCAAATGTCGGAGGAAGAAATACATTGGGCTACAGAGTTGAACATTCACCAGTGTGATAATAACAATCAGTGTGTTTCCTATTAATGTCAAAAGATAAATCCCAAGCAGGAGGAGAAAAAGGCTAACTTCAAGTGGAGGGTTGGCATTCAGCCCCAACAGTGTGAATTCCTTTATTGTGGTCCTATTTGCCATTAGTTCATTGCTAAAAACATAGTGAAGATATTAATTTCCAGATCCCCATTCTTCTTTTAATTGCATGTTTCAAATGAGCATAAGCTTACCAGTTTCCATTCTTTGCATTAAAAATCAAAGAGAAGTTAAAAACCTGATGCTTTGAATCAGACCACGATTCTTCTAATATTTTATTCCAAACAGGGCAATTCTTCACTGTAGTCTACTTCTGAGTGAGGTTAATCCAAGAGGAGCTACAAGGGACCCCTCCATGTTTCAGCCTGTCAAAAACAATTCATCCTTGTGGACATGCAAAGAACTGTTTCTGGATGATGATATTTTGGTTATCTCACGTTTGCTCAATGTTCTCCAGACTGTTCTTCTGAGATGGGTTCAAATTCTCTTTCAATATTTTTTACCTAAAATCAATGAGAACATAGGAATGTTAACAGAATCAATGTGAACAGATAAAGATGATTTGGGGGCTGAAGGTTAAAATGCATACAGGAACTGGGTACAACTAGTCTAATGAAAAGAAGGACTAGGGATGACATGATAGCAGTGTTCCAATATTTAAGGGGCTGCCACAAACAAGTGGGGGGTGAAGCTATTCCCCAATACATCAGAAGGCAAGAAAAGAAACAATGGATGCAAACTGAACAAAGAGAGAAGTAACCTAGAACTAAGGAGAATTTCTTGACAGTGAAAAAAAAAATCAGTGGAACAACTTGCCTCCAGAAGTTATTATACTCCAATACTGAAAAAAAGTATTGGAAAAAAAGGAACTATCAAATTTTATTCCCTTATGTTTGATGCCTAACATTTTCACCCCTTGCAATCTACGTATAAAAGTATTCATATCATTGTTATAATGTTATGCTATTGTCTCATTTTAATTTCTGCTGGTAGAAGCCATTTTGTAGATGGTTAAACTTTGTTTCATTATGCCTACAAATCAGAGGCAAAGCAAAAACACCTGTTAAAATATTACCTCTTAATTCAGTGTTTGGGAAGCATAACGTTCTCCATTCTCAGGGCTTTTGAGAAGATGCCTCGTCTTCTTGGCTCATGGATGTACCTTCCCTGCAATGTCTCTTTGTCTTCAATAACATGTCATGGCAATGAACACAGAAGCAACCTCTCATAGGCAATGGAACTAGTTACTGTTCTGAAGCATATGGTATAAGAGAGTTTCAAGTCATGCTCGTGAAGATCCCCCAGGAGGAAAGAAATGCATTGCAAGGAATCTGTATCAATTATTCTCTTACTAATAAAGGAGAATATTTGTAGCTCAGCGTTGACATGAGGGATCCTTGGTGCTCTCTGAGCTTGCTTATTTCCTTGCAGACGTTTCATTACCCAAACTAGGTAACATCATTAGTGCTAGTAAGGAGTGGGGTTTGCTGTCAGTTTATATTCTAGGCTAGTTTTGATGGCTGAGGAATTCTGGGAGTTGAAGTCCACAAGTCTTAAAGTTGTCAGGGTTGAGGACCCCTGTTCTAGTGTATATTCTACTGCAGGGGGTCTTCAAACTTGGCCCTTTTATGACTTGTGGACTTCAAGTCCCAGAATTCCTCAGCCAGCGTACCTGGCTGAGGAATTCTGGGACTTGAAGTCCACAAGTCATAAAAGGGCCAAGTTTGAACACCCCTGTTCTACTCTATATTATAGAGCCGAGGTGGTGCAGTGGTTATAATGAGTACTGCAGCTATTTCTGCTGCCAGCTAGCTGCCAGCAATTTGGCAGTTCGAGTCTCACTCACTCAAGGTTGACTCAGTCTTCCATCCTTCCAAGGTTGGTAAAATGAGGACCCAGATTGTTGGGGGCAATATGCTGACTGTGTATTTTCATCTCCACATCCCAAACTTTCAGCAGGAAGACCTCACGTGGTCACTTCCAGTTCAGTCTTCTTTAAACTGACATTCTGATGGCTTTGCCTACACATAGGATATGTTTTTATTTTCCTCCATCCTATGACACTTTTTCCCCAGAAATAAACTCAGCATATGATTAATTCCAAGGCAGCAATATCCCTCTTTAACAATCAGTTAAATAAATCAGCATTTAAAAAGTATAAGTTGAGAGACACCCTTGGAGACATTTGTTAATAGGTTCCCCAGAGAGTAAAGTTTGTAAGTAAATTTATACATTCTGGTGGCATCAAACTTTAATGATATTGGGCCTGATTTTTCTAGCTTGCAGTGCATATGGTCATAATATTTTCACCAATGGGAATCATATAAATCATTGTAGCATTCACAATTTTTGAGATCCTTATGCCATTTTATCATCTTATTTATGCTTTGCTTATTTTGCTTAGTTCTGTAAGCAAAATCACCACAGTTTAATAATATAGAAAATAGCATTTACTTCTCTCAATTGTTAAACTATGTCTGTTTTGCTTTCAAATCAGAGGCAAAGCAAAAACATCTGTTAAAATATTACCCCTTTAATTCAGTTTGTTGAGAAGCATGGCATTTTCTATTCTTAGTACTTTGAGGAGATGTCTTGTCTTCTTGGCTCACATATGTAGCCCCTATGCAGTTTTGCTGCCTTCTTCTTCTATAACTTTTCATGACAATGAAGATGGAAGCAACCTCTCATAAACAATAGAACTAGTTACTGTTTTGAAGCAGCTAGCTATCAAATTTTGCTTCCTAAGTTATTTTTTGGATGCAAAATAT
This sequence comes from Crotalus tigris, assembly GCF_016545835.1. NCBI lineage: Eukaryota > Metazoa > Chordata > Lepidosauria > Squamata > Viperidae > Crotalus > Crotalus tigris. The sequence goes on from NW_024096717.1 coordinate 23,743, forward strand.
TTTTCGCTCCTTGCAATCTACATAAAAGCCATTTTCTAGTTAGTTAATCTATGTATCGTTATGCCTAAAATTTAAATTCAATGTTTGGGAGGCATAGCATTCTCCATTCGCAGGGCTTTTGAAAAGAAGCCTTGTCTTCTTCGCTCATGGATGTACCCCTTCTGCAATATCTCAGCCTTCATCTTTAATATCTTTCCATATCAAAGAACACAGAAACAACATCTTATAATTAATAGAGCTAGTTACAGTTCTGAAGCATGTGGTATAAGAAAAATTCAAGACTGATTTGTGAAGATCCCTCAGGGACATCTCAATGCAGAGAAATGCATTACAAGGAATCTGTATCAAGTATTCTGTATCTCCCTCTATTATTAATGTCAAACCCAAAGACAGAGAAGACCATTGTGTGCATGTTCCAAGGGATGTCTTTTCTTCAGTTGCGGATTTATTTGATTAGCTATTCAATTCAGATCTAATAATACAAATCACTTCTCTCTCAATCAATTTTGAGTATTTCAAGCAAACATTTACAAAACTCATTGAAAATGGTAGGAATCAAATGGACTTGGCCGTGTCTAATTCCATTGGCCATTGGTAATATAACTGAGCCTCCCAGTGGGACAGTGAATTCAGACAGAAATTATTTGAGGGAGAATTCCAGAGCATCACAGAACATGATCAGACTTGGACGTCAATGTCCATTTCTGATCTGGACTCATATTTCTTTTATTTACGGTAACTGTAGTTTTGCTTGCATTCTGAGACATTCAAGAACTTCCCTCTGCTTTCAACCTTTGCTAGATATTTGGATACCAAAAAATGTTTATAAATGAGAACTATGAGTCATATTGAGCAAGATAAAGGAAGGGAGGTCTTGTCTACCATCTTTCTCCAATATCCCAATGCAACTTTGCATGAATTCTTGATAGGTCTTGAGAAATAAGATGCTATAATTTAAAAAGTCCTTATTCTTGTGGTTTGGATTGAATTAACCAACAAAACCGCATAATTAGATACTTGTTTTATTCATTTTATTTATTAAACCAAATTTACTGCCCAGCTCAGATTAAGGTGACTATGAGCACCTTAGAACCATTAATTTCTATATTGGCAACATTCTCTAGCTCTAGATCTCATGTTTCATGCCTTTACTATGTATTTTCTGTTACATTCAGCTTTATCAATGGGAGCATTGCCTGCTGATATTCTATAATCAATGGGAGCATTGCCTGCTGATATTCTATAATCATTGAGCTCCATTCTCCAGTTCAGTTATTCTACCCTGTGATAAACATCAAGAGGGATAGCTACATTCACCAGTATTGACTCCATAAGTAAACCAAAACCAAATATCTTATTGTACTGTATTGTATTGCATATGATCCACACAGAGTGCCAACTAATAAAACATACTGGAACCCGAGAAACAATCAGGAGATGGTGGCTGTATGGTCTGCTTCTGAAGATGGTAAGAGCTTTGAGGATGCATTCGGTGAAGCTCTCATGTCTCCTAGGTCACATAATGTGCAACCAGATGTGTTTTGTAAATGGACAACCAGGAAAGATGGGCAATTGTCTTTTTCCATTGTTCTTCACTAGCAAACCAATTTTTTCAGGGATTTGGCCTTTGATGTCAATCAGATGTTTCTATTCTTGATTACCCCATCCTCTATGCTTTCTCAAATCCCCTTGTAAGACCATCTCAATGGGTAATTATTACATCTGAAGGCAGCACAATCCATTCAAAGACATTAAATCTGAACATCTATTTTGGAGCCCTAGCAATAGCCAATCATCTCATTTTTTTACAAAACCAATCCTTTGTCTCAGTTCAGCCTTCAAAGCATCCTGCACTTGTCTGTTCCTCAAAGAGTATGCGATTGGGATGAGAAAGGGAGTGATAACAGTATTCAGAAGAGCCATGTCAATGTCAATCAGATGCTTCCATTCTTGATTATCCCATCCTTTATGCCAGCGACAGCGAAATGTGAAGCTATTCCCCAAAACATCAGAAGGCAAGAAAAGAAACAATGGATGCAAACTGAACAAAGAGAGAAGTAACTTAAACCTAAGGAGAATTTCTTGACAGTGAAAAAAATTAATCAGTTTAACAACTTGCCTCCAGAAGTTGTGGTACTCCAATACTGAAAAAAGAATTTTTTGATGCCTAACATTTTCACCCCTTGCAATCTACATGTAAAAGTATTCATATCATTGTTATGATGTTATGCTATTGTCTCATTTTAATTTCTGCTGATAGAAGCCATTTTGTAGATGGTTAAACTGTGTTTCATTATGCCTATAAATCAGAGGCAAAGCAAATGCATCTGTTAAACTATTACCTCTTAATTCAGTGTTTGGGAAGCATAACGTTCTCCGTTCTCAGGGCTTTTGAGAAGATGCCTCATCTTCTTGGCTCATGGGTGTACTTCCTCTTCAATGTCTCTTTGTCTTCTATAACATGTCATGGCAATGAACACAGAAGCAACCTCTCATAGGAATGGAACTAGTTACTATTCTGAAGCATATGGTATAAGAGAGTTTTAAGTCTTGTTCCTGAAGATCCCCCAGGAGCAAAGAAACGCATTGCAAGGAATCTGTAGCAAGTATTCTTTTACTAATAAAGGAGAATATTTGTAGCTCAGTGTTGACATGAGGGATTCTTGGTGCTCTCTGACCTTGCTTGTTTCCTTGCAGACATTTCATTACCCAAACTAGGTAACATCATTAGTGCTAGTAAGGAGTGGGGTTTGCTGTCAGTTTATATTCTAGACTAGCTTTGCTGGCTGAGGAATTCTGGGAGTTGAAGTCCACACGTCTTAAAGTTGCCATGGTTGAGGACCCCTGTTCTAGTGTATATTCTACTCCAGGGGTCTTCAAACTTGGCCCTTTTATGACTTGTGGACTTCAAGTCCCAGAATTCCTCAGCCAGCGTACCTGGCTGAGGAATTCTGGGAGTTGAAGTCCACAAGTCATAAAAGGGCCAAGTTGAAGACCCCTGTTCTACTCTATATTACAGAGCCGAGGTGGTGCAGTGGTTATAATGCAGTATTGTCGCTACTTCAGCTCAATGCTAGCTGTCAGAAATTAGGCAGTTTGAGTCTCACTGGCTCAAGGTTGACTCAGTCTTCCATCCTTCCAAGGTTGGTAAAATGAGGACCCAGATTGTTGGGGGCAATATGCTGACTCTGTAAACTGCTTAGAGAAGGCTGTAAAGCACTGTGAAGTGGTATATAAGTCTAATTGCTATTGCTATTGCTAGTGACTTTCCTGTCTGTGATGGTGGGGATGGTCTTAGAGATTCTTTGATTGGGCTGTTTGCTATTGGCTTCATTGGCAGTTTCTTGATTGGGGAATTGTTTACTTGACTGTTGGTCTGATTTTAACCTTGGAGTTAATCTATGCTTTTCTGGATGCTGATTGCTGATGGAGAAGTGATTGGGTCTTCTTGCGTCTTTTTGGGCTGGGTGATAGTCCCTTTTGCTTAGTCTATAGATATTGTTAATGTCTATGTATCTATTGAAAAGACATTAACAAGCACCTCTCCACCAGCACCCAGCACCCAGATCAGCATAGATTAACTTCAATGTTAACATCAGACCAATAATCAAGTGAACAATACCCCAAGTATTACTAGGTAACTGAGAAGGTTACCTAGTTTGGGTGATGAAATGTCTGCAAGAAAATGAACAAGCTCAGAGAGCACCAAGGACCCCTCAAGTATTCTGTTTCTGCTGCCTTTATTGATGTCAAACCCAAAGACAGAGAAAATCATTGTGCTCATGTTCCTCTTACTTTGTGCTTTGTTTTGTTCTCTGTCATGCAACATACCAAGTTTTGTAGTGGTTTGCTTTTGACTTAACCTCTGTGAACCCAACCTCTGTGATATGTAACTATGATACAGGCTTTGTTACTTTTTGAAGCACAGAGTGTTAGCAAACTGAGGATGGGATTGGATTGGATTAAAATGATATTGTGTTAGGTTGGATTGGATTGAATTGAAAGTTGTTTATAAGATGGACGGCTATGTAAACATTTTAAATAAATAATTAGGCTGTATTTAAAACCAAATTAATTTTCTAGTTGAATGCAACTCTTCCTCTTGACCATTCATGATGCTCAATCTCACTCTCCCATTTCTTTCTGTGGGGGAGTTATTGTGGGAATTAGGTGCTTCTGCTAAAACACGTATTTCCCACAATACTGTCTTATGTCTTACTGACTTATGTCTAAGGATATAGCTTATCTTTTCTATTACGTTCTCTTATGGGTGTCTTATGATTAGATTACTTTGTTATTTGTATGTACATTGAGAGTTTATGCACCCCAGAGATATTCCTTGTGTGTCTGATAAAACTTGGCCAACAAAACTATTCTGTTCTGTTCTGTTCTGTTCATCTGACTATGTGGCTGGTGGGTCCTTTTCTTATAAAACTAGGAAATAGTGGCGGAATAGCTATCACACGAAGAATTGGGACATTCCTGTTTTAGGGAGGGAGGACATGATTGGAGAAATAATGAAAAGAAGTGATATATTGAATCATGGGTAATGTATAATCCATCTAGAATGTCCAACATATGTAGGAAATACGTCACCTTTTCTCCACTAGAAGTCTGCTATGATGACTCAAAAATCATTGATCTGTATCCAGACACAACACCTTACTTATTTCCTCCCAGCTTCCATAGTTGCATACCTCTAAATATACATCATTATTTGTTTATATCATTTCTGTTCTGTTCCCGATTTGCAAATATTTCTCATATAAGACTTAAATTATAATTAGGAAACAAATCAATTTATGTCAGCTGGTTTTTTTTCTTAAATACTATTGATACTGCAACCCAAAATATATTTTTTTCAAAAGGAGGATGTGATAGTTTCACATTATGTGGGTGAAAATAATTCTGTTCCTTGCATACTTACACATATATTTGAAACTACGTCACCAGTTACATTTTTCTAATAGTAACTTAGAAATTAAAAGCCAAGAAGGTGAAAGATCAAACAAGAGTGCTGAGATCTAAGGAACAGCCAAACAAGAATTCTAGTCCCAATAGAGGAGAATTTCAGTGCTAGTCTTCATTCAAGATCAGGATTACAACTAGGAATAAAAATGCAACAATTTCAAAGCATCAAAATGTACACAGATTCTTTCCAAGTCCTGAACAATCCATCATAATATAAAAACCACCTTTCACAAAATTTAACTCTGATGTAACTGTGGCCATACCCATGCTATTCTTCTAGTAGCAGCACAGAAGCTCTTTTTTCATTGTGCTCTTCTGGAATGTATTTTTGAGATCCCAATCTAGACTACAGCAGTAGGTGATAGTTCTCTTATCCATGTATCAACAAACTCCAACTCTATGTTGATTTGTTTGAGATTAGCCAAGGTTGGCTAAGTGTTTCCAATGGTTTCTTCTCACAAAATACGTTTGTGCCTTTGCAAACAGTCTCGGAAAGCATCTTTGACCTTCTCATTCCTCAAAGTGTAAATAAAAGGGTTCAGTAATGGGGTGACCACAGCAGTTAGAACTGCCACAGCTTTCTGGGCATCCCGAGAATGACCCTTGCTGGGCAAAGAGTACATGAAGATGGCACTGCCGTAGAAGATGGAAGCGACAGTTAGATGAGAGGCACAGGTTGAAAAAGTCTTCCCACGGCTGCCACTGATCTGCATGCTCAAGACAGTCACAATTATGTAGAGATAGGAGATGACAGTTACACACAAAGAGCTGAGTAACACTAGAGGAGAGAGGGTAGATTCCAGAGTCAGGAGAGTATCTACATCATTGCAAGAAAGCTTTATCAGTGGAGCATAGTCACAGAAGAAATGATCAATAACGTTAGAGCTGCAGAAGGATAGTTGGCTCAGGAGAACAATGGGGCCAAAATTATTCATGAAAGCACCAATCCAGCACACCAATATCAAATTCACACAAACCCGTCCATTCATGATGATCGTGTAGCGCAACGGATGACAGATAGCAATGTAGCGGTCAAAGGCCATTACGGCAATCAGGAAGAAATAAGAATAGCATTGACTGATGCAGCCCAAGAAAGAGATAGATTTGTTCTGAGAAACTAAATCCATCATCATCTTTGGTGTGATTGTCAGAACAAAAAATATCTCCAAAAAGGAGAGGTTGAAAAGGAAGAAATACATAGAGGTTTGCAAGCATTGGTCTATGCATACCAGAGTGATAATCATGAGGTTTCCAGCTAAGGTGAAGAAAAACACAACCAGAAGCAATGAAAAAAGAAAGAATTCCATGGGCCTAGGTAGTTGGAAGCCAATTAAGATGAATTCTGTCACTTGTGTTGTGCTGTTCTGAGTCCTAGTTCTCATTGCGAATTTGCTGGTGGAGAAAAATCAAACAAAGTAACAACGCACTGCAGATTGGTGTCATTAGAAAATATATATTTTGCCTTCTTCTCTTAAGTCCCAAGTTCAAAACTAGAGACCTCTCATGAAAAATCCCCCCAGCCTTCTGAAGTCAAGAGATCATGCCTCTTCTGAAAGAAATGTACCAGCACTGAAATGACTTCTCTCAAGAAGCAGAAACTGAGAACTGTTGGTCAACCTTCCTTCAAAATATAACTCTGCAAAAGAATATATTTTGGTTGGATCATTGTTTTTCAGTCACTGTGTGTGGTTTTTAATAAAACAAAAACTTGTTTTTATGGAGGAAGGTGGCATTGCTACTATTATATGATATTCACTCAAATTATTCTTTCCCATATTTCATGACCAAAGACTGTCTATAAAATTAATGCCTTTATAGAGAAGTATATGAAGATACTTCTTTTTATATAAGTATATAAATATACAGTCCTGTATATAAACCTCTTTCCACAAAGTAGAAGAGGTCAGGCTATTCTCCAAAACACCTGAGGACTGGACAAGGGGCAATGGATGGAAATTAATCAAGGAGAGAAGCACCCTAGAACTAAGGAGAAATTTCCTGACAGTTAAAACTATTAATCTGTGGAACAACCTGCCTCCAGAAGTTGTGAATGCCCCAACACTGAAAGTTTTAAAGAAGAGATTAGACAACTATTTGTCTGAAATGGTATAGGGTTTCCTGCCTGAGCTGGGGGTTGGGCTATATGACCTCCAAGGTCCCTTCCAACTCTATTCTATTCTATTCTATTCTATTCTATTCTATTCTATTCTATTCTATTCTATTCTATTCTATTCTATTCTATTCTACTCTATTCTACTCTACTCTACTCTACTCTACTCTACTCTACTCTACTCTACTCTACTCTACTCTACTCCATTCCATTCCATTCCTTTAAACACCGAGAGCTTCTACACCAGAGATAAATGACACTTGGCCAAGTAAAGTATTCTTTAAGTAAGTATATTCAACAAAATATGCAGAACTCAAAATCACACTAGGGGAACATTAAGAGAACCATGTAGGAACTCTTTTAACTTACTGCAAGTGGCTTTCAGTTCTTCTATTGGTACAGGTAAAACACACTGACCATAAAAGACATTTCTTTTAAGTCATGCAGAGCTTGCAATAATAAGATAAAATCTCTTGGATGACATTGATGTGAAAATATCCATTCCCTCCTGTACTATCTTCTATCAATGGAGTTTTGCATCTTTCTATTTAATGCTGTCAGTTATGCCTCCTTGATTGACAGGCAGAATGATGCCTTCACTTAAGGCTTTTCTTCAGGCATGTATTTACTGAAGTCTATGTCTTCTGGAAGGAGGAACCCAACTGGTTCTCTGGAAGTGAAATTCTACATTATAAATCAATTTAACCATGAAAACATAATTGCTGAGGTTCTGTGAATGAGTCTCATCATCTGTGCTACTTCACATAGCATACTGGAAGGTATAGATTTCTGAATTATCATGGATCATGAGGCTGTGCTGCTTATAATACCTGTGACAGGTAGAGTTAGAAGCCATTGAGGACAAATGTGAACTAGAACTGTCCTTTTCTCAGTATAAGGTCCTAGACCTTATAGCTCTTCCTATGATTTCCTATTGGCCATATCTGATATAAGTGATGGGAGGACAACGTCACCAAACTGATCATAATTCCTAGTGGCTTCCTGTTGCTACCTCTGAATCATGCATAGACAATTGCACAATACATACTGTATCTGAATACATCACAAAAATCCTTCTCATAAGGTGTACATGAACTGGGAGAATCTAGTGGCCCCAAGAATGAAACTTTGGGATGATCATCAGTGAGAGGTCTAGCTTGCATTTGGAAGAAGAAAAGAAGTAGTGGTTCCTATTTTCATCTCCATATCCCAAACTTTCAGCAGGAAGATCTCATGTGGTCACTTCCAATTTAGTCTTTTTTAGACTGGCATTCTGATGGATGTGCCTACACATAGGATATGTTTTTATTTTCCTCCATCCTGTGACACTTTTTCCCGATAAATAAACTCAGCATATGATTAATTCCAAGGCAGCAATATCCATCTTTAACAATCAGTTAAATAAATCAGCATTTAAAAAGTATAAGTTGAGATATGCCCTTGGAGACATTTGCTAATGGGTTCTCCAGAGAGTAAAGTTTGTAAGTAAATTTATTTATTCTAGTGGCATCAAACTTTAATGATATTAGGCCTGGTTTTTCTAGCTTGCAGTGCATATGGTCATAATATTTTCACCACTGGGAATCATATCAATCATTGTAGCATTCACAATTTTTGAGATCCTTATGCCATTTTATCATCTTATTTATGCTTTGCTTATTTTGCTTAGTTCTGTAAGCAAAATCACTACAGTTTAATAATATAGAAATAGCATTTACTTCTCTAGATTGTTAAACTATGTCTGTTTTGCTTTCAAATCAGAAGCAAAGCAAAAACATCTGTTAAAATATTACCCCTTTAATTCAGTTTGTTGAGAAGCATGGCATTTTCCATTCTTAGTACTTTGAGGAGATGTCTTGTCTTCTTGGCTTACATATGTAGCCCCTATGCAGTTTTTCTGCCTCTTTCTTCTATACCTTTTCATGACAATGAAGATGGAAGCAACCTCTCATAAACAATAGAGCTAGTTACTGTTTTGAAGCAGCTAGCTATCAAATTTTGCTTCCTAAGTTATTTTTCGGATGCAAAATATTTTTTGCTCCTTGCAATCTACATAAAAGCCATTTGGGAGGCATAGCATTCTCCATTCGCAGGGCTTTTGAAAAGAAGTCTTGTCTTCTTCGCTTATCGATGTACCCCTTCTGCAACCTCTCAGCCTTCATCTTTAATATCTTTCCATATCAAAGAACACAGAAACAACATCTTATATTCAATAGAGCTAGTTACAGTTCTGAAGCATGTGGTATAAGAAGAATTCAAGACTGACTTGTGAAGATCCCTCAGGGACATCTCAATGCAGAGAAATGCATTGCAAGGAATCTGTATCAAGTATTCTGTATCTCCCTCTATTGTTAATGTCAAACCCAAAGACAGAGAAGACCATTGTGTGCATGTTCCAAGGGAAGTCTTCACTTGAGTTGAGGATTTATTTGATTAGCCATTCCATTCATCTCTAATAATACAAATCAGTTCTCTCTCAATGAATTTCAAGTGTTTCAAGCACACATTTACAAAACTCATTGAAAATGGTAGGAATCAAATGGACTTGGCTGTGTCTAATTCCATTTATCATTGGTAATAAAACTGAGTCTCCCAGTGGGACAGTGAATTCAGACAGAAATTATTTCAGGGAGAATTCCAGAGCATCACAAATCATGATCAGACTTGGACATCAATGTCCATTTCTGATCTGGACTCATATTTCTTTTATTTAACTGTAGTTTTGCTTGCATTCTGAGACATTCAAGAACTTCCCTCTACTTTCAACCTTTGCTAGCTATTTGGATACCAAATTTTTTTTATAAATGAGAACTATGAGTTATATTGAGCAAGATAAAGGAAAGGAGGTCTTGTCTACCATCTTTCTCCAATTTCCCAAAGCAACTTTGCATGAATTCTTGATAGGTCTTGAGAAATAAGATGCTATAATTTAAAAAGTCCTTATTCTTGTGGTTTGGTTTGAATTAACCAACAAAACCGCTTAATTAGATACTTATTTTATTCATTTTATTTATTAAACCAAGTTTACTGCCCACCTCACATTAAGGTGACTATGAACACCTTACAACCATTAATTTCTATATTGGCAACATTCTCTTGCTCTAGATCTCATGTTTCATGCCTTTACTATGTATTTTCTGTTACATTCAGCTTTATCAATGGGAGCATTGCCTGCTGATATTCTATAATCACTGAGCTTCATTCTCCAGTTCAGTTATTCTACTCTGGGATAAACATCAAGAGGGATAGCTACATTCCCCAGTATTGACTCCATAAGTAAACCAAAACCAAATATCTTATTGTACTATATTGTATTGCATATGATCCACACAGAGTGCCAACTAATAAAATATACTTAAACCCAAGAAACAATCAGGAGATGGTGGCTGTATGGTCTGCTTCTGAAGATGGTAAGAGCTTTGAGGATGCATTCGGTGAAGCTCTCATGTCTCCTAGGTCACATAATGTACAACCAGATGTGTTTTATAAATGGACAACCAGGAAAGATGGGCAATTGTCTTTTTCCATTGTTCTTCAGTAGCAAACCATTTTTTTCAGGTATTTGGCCTTTGATGTCAATCAGATGTTTTTATTCTTGATTATCCCATCCTCTATGCCAGTGACAGTGAAACATTTAGAGACCGAGTGCCCAAACTGCAACCCAAAACCCACTTATTTATTGCAAAGTGCCAACACCACAATTTAATCTGAATACTGAGGTTTTAGTTTAGAAAAAACAACTCATAGATTAACATCTTTTGTCTTAAAAGAAAAACACCATAACAAAGCTTTCAATGATACAAACAACTTTTTATTGAAAGGTAAACAGTTTGCATTAGGCATGCTTTTGGACCATTAATGTGATTTTTGTTGTTGTATGCATGCTGATAATTTGTCTAACCTTGGCTTATACTTTGTAAGTTTGAAAGCAACATATGCCGCACTCAGGTCATCTATTAGTCTGTTTCTGGTGTCAGATTTGATATAATTCAAAGCTGAAAAGAGCATGCTCGCTCCAGAGGCTTGTTTTGGCTACAAAGGGGCTTGAGAAATGGCTTTTTTCCTGCAAAAACCTAGCCAAAGAGTGAGGCATGCATGCCCATAGAGAGATCTCTGAGTGTCCCCTCTGGCATGCATGCCATAGGTTTGCCACCACTACTCTATGCTTTCTCTAATCCCCTTGTAAGACCATCTCAATGGGTAATTATTACATCTGAAGGCAGCACAATCCATTCAAAGACATTAAATCTGAACATCTTTTTCGGAGCCCTAGCAATAGCCAATCATCTCATTTTTTTTACAAAACCAATCCTTTGTCTCAGTTCAGCCTTCAAAGCATCCTGCAGTTGTCTGTTCCTCAAAGAATACACGATTGGCGTGATAAAGGGAGTGATAACAGTATTCAGAAGAGCCACTATTTTGTTGTAGTCTAATCCAATGGTGCCTTTTGGCTTGACATACATGAAAATACAACTGCTGTAAGTGATAGTGACCATGGTCATGTGAGAAGCAACAGTGGAGAAGGTCTTCTTCCTCCCAGTAGCTGATGGAATATGCAGAATGGTGGAAATGATTTTGACATAAGAGACAATGTTGACACTTAAGGTCCCAAGCAGACTGAATATGGCAACTACAAAATAAGTCATTTCTAGGAAGCTGGTGTCAACACATACCAGCTTCATTAGGGGTCCATAGTCACAAAAAAAATGATTCATGACATTAGGACCACAAAATGGCATAAGAAATAAAGGAATGGATATAACTAGAATTAGTGATAACCCCCCAACCAAACAAGAAAATACTAATAATGAGCAGATTCGGGGATTCATGATGGTTGTGTAGTGAAGAGGGTTGCAGATGGCTATGTAGCGATCAACAGACATTGTGGCCAGTAGGAAGAACGCAGTGGTGCCAAGGACCAAATAAAGAAATACCTGTATGAAACAACCAGCTAAAGAGATGCTCTTAGTATCAGTAGCTATGTTGACCAGTGCTTTGGGAATTATAGTACTCATATACACAGTATCTACCCATGCCAAATGTCGGAGGAAGAAATACATTGGGCTACAGAGTTGAACATTCACAAGTGTTATAATAACAATCAGTGTGTTTCCTATTAATGTCAAAAGATAAGTCCCAAGCAGGAGGAGAAAAAGACTAAGTTCAAGTGGAGGGTTGGCATTCAGCCCCAACAGTGTGAATTCCTTTATTGTGGTCCTATTTGCCATTAGTTCATTCCTAAAAATAGAGTGAAGATATTAATTTCCAAATCCCCATTCTTCTTTTAATTGCATGTTTCAAATAAGCATCAGCTGATCTGTTTCCATTGTTTGCATTAAAAATCAAAGAGAAGTTAAAAACCTGATGCTTTGAATTATACCACAATTCTTCTAATATGTTATTCCAAACAGGACAATTCTTCACTGTAGTCTACTTCTGAATGTGGTTAATCCAAGTGGAGCTACAAGGGACCCCTCCATGTTTCAGCCTGTCAAAAACAATTCATCCTTGTGGACATGGAAATATCTGTTTCTGGATGATGATATTTTGGTTATCTCACCTTTGCTGAAAGTTCTCCAGACTGTTCTTCTGAGATGGGTTCAAATTCTCTTTCAATTTTTTTTTTTACCTAAAATGAATGGGAACAGAGGATTGTTAACAGAATCAATGTGAACAGATAAAGATGATTAAAATGCATGCAGGAACTGGGTACATCTAGTCTAATGAAAAGAAGGACTAGGGATGACACGATAGCAGTGTTCCAATATTTAAGGTGCTGCCACAAACAAGTGGGGGGTCAAGCTATTCTCCAAAGCACCAGAACGCAAGACAAGAAACTATGGATGCAAACTGAACAAAGAGAGAAGTAACCTAGAACTAAGGAGAATTTCTTGACAGTGAAAAAAAATTAATCAGTGGAACAACTTGCCTCCAGAAGTTATGGTACTCCAATACTGAAAAAAGTATTGGGATAAAAAAGGAACTTTTTTATTTTATTTTATTTTATTCCCTTTTTTAATGCCTAACATTTTCACCCCTTGCCATCTACATATAAAAGTATTCCTATCATTATTATGATGTTATGCTATTGTCTCATATTAATTTCTGCTGGTAGAAGCCATTTTGTACATGGTTAAACTGTGTTTCATTATGCCTACAAATCAGAGGCAAAGCAAAAGCATCTGTTAAAATATTACCTCTTAATTCAGTGTTTGGGAAGCATAACATTCTCCATTCTCAGGGCTTTTGAGAAGATGCCTCATCTTCTTGGCTCATGGATGTACCTTCCCTGCAATGTCTCTGTCTTGGTCTTCAATAACATTTCATGGCAATGAACACAGAAGCAACCTCTCATAGGCAATGGAACTAGTTACTGTTCTGAAGCATTTAGTATAAGAGGGATTCAAGTCTTGCTCATGAAGATTCCCCAAGAGCAAAGAAATGCATTGTAAGGAATCCATATCAAGTATTCTCTTACTAATAAAGGAGAATATTTGTAGCTCAGCGTTGACCTGAGGGATCCTTGTTGCTCTCTGAGCTTGCTTGTTTCCTTGCAGAGGTTTCATTACCCAAACTAGGTAACATCATTAGTGCTAGTAAGGAGTGAGGTTTGCTGTCAGTTTATATTCTAGACTAGCTTTGCTGGCTGAGGAATTCTGGGAGTTGAAGTCCACAAGTCTTACAGTTGCCATGGTTGAGGACCCCTGTTCTAGTGTATATTCTACTCCAGGGGGTCTTCAAACTTGGCCCTTTTATGAATTGTGGACTTCAAGTCCCAGAATTCCTCAGCCAGCGTACTTGGCTGAAAAATTCTGGGAGTTGAAGTCCACAAGTCATAAAAGGGCCAGGTTTGAAGACCCCTCTTCTACTCTATATTTCAGAGCCAAGGTGGTGCAGTGGTTATAATACAGTACTGCAGCTACTTCTGCAGACTGCTAGTTGCCAGCAATTTGGCAGTTCGAGTCTCACCGACTCAAGGTTGACTCAGCATTCCATCTTTCCAAGATTGGTAAAACGAGGACCCAGATTGTTGGGGGCAATATGCTGACTCTGTAACCTGCTTAGAGAAGGCTGTAACGCACTGTGAAGCGGTATATAAGTCTAATTGCTATTGCTATTGCTAGTGGCTTGCCTGTCTGTGTTGGTGGGAATGGTCTTAGAGATTCTTTGATTGGGCTGTTTGCTATTGGCTTCATTGGCAGTTTCTTGATTGGTGTATTTTTTACTTGACTGTTGGTCTGATTTTAAACTTGGAGTTAATCTATGCTTTTCTGGGTGCTGATCGCTGATGGAGAAGTGCTTGGGTGTTTTTCCATCTTCTTGGGCTGGGTGATAGTCCCTTTTGCATAGTCTATAGATGTTGTTAATGTCTATGTGTCTATTGAAAAGACATTAACAGGCACCTCTCCACCAGCAACCAGCACCCAGATCAGCATAGATTAACTTCAATATTAACATCAGACCAATAATCAAGTAAACAATACCCCAAGTATTACTAGGTAACTGAGCAGGTTACCTAGTTTGGGTAATGAAATGTCTTCAAGAAAATGAACCAGCTCAGAGAGCACCAAGGACCCCTCAAGTATTCTGTATCTGCTTCCTTTATTGATGTCAAACCCAAAGACAGCGAAAATCATTGTCCTCATGTTCTTCATAATTTGTGCTTTATTTTGTTCTCTGTCATGCAACATACCAAGTTTTGTTGTGGTTTGCTTTTGACTTAACCTCTGTGAACCCAACCTCTGTGATATGTAACTATGATACAGGCTTTGTTACTTTTTGAAGCACACAATGCAAAAGGTATTAGCAAAGTCAGGATGGGATTGGATTGGATTAAAATGGTATTGGGTTAGGTTGGATTGGATTGAATTGAATTGAAAGTTGGTTATAAGATGGGCAGCTATGTAAACATTTTAAATGAATAATTAGGCTGTATTTAAAACTAAATTAATTTTCTAGTTGAATACAACTCTTCCTCTTGAGCATTCATGATGCTCAATCTCACCTTCCCACTTCTTTCTGTGGGGGAGTTATTGTGGGAATTGGGTGCTTCTGCTAAAACACGTAATTCCCACAATACTGTCTTATGTCTTACTGACTTATGTCTAAGGATATAGCTTATCTTTTCTATTATATTATCTTATGGGTGTCTTATGATTAGATTACTTTGTTATTTGTATGTACATTGAGAGTTTATGCACCAGAGACAAATTCCTTGTGTGTCCGATAAAACATGGCCAACAAAGCTATTCTGTTCTGTTTTGTTCTGTTCTGTTCATCTGACTATGTGGCTGATGGGTCCATTTCTTAAAAAGCTAGGAAATAGTGGCGGAATAGCTATCACATGAAGCATTGGGACATTCCTGTTTTAGGGAGGGGGGACATGATTGGAGAAATAATGAAAAGAAGTGATCTGTTGAATCATGGGTAGTGTATAATTCATCTGGAATGTCCAACATATGTAGGAAATACGTCACCTTTTCTCCACTAGAACCATGCTGTGATGACTCAAAAATCATTCATCTGTATCCAGACACAAAACTGCACGAGTCATTTCTTTGATAAATCTTCTGTTGAAGAGGACTGCTGCAAAGGTACAACCTCCATATCTTCTTCAATCAGCTGCTCTTCCGGCTTTTCTTCCACCTTTATCTTACTTCTAAAAGGTCCACAAGTACTCAATTTCATTAATGAATCTTCTGTCAAAAAAGATTGTTGCAAAGGTTTAACCTGCGAATCCTCTATCAGTTGCTCTTCCAACTTTTCTTCTAATACCTCAGTTCTAAACGCTGCGCGAGTCATGCCCAATTTCTTTGATGAATCTTCTGTTAAGGAGGACTGGTGCAAAGGTTCAACCTGCATATTTTTTCCAATCAGCTGCTCTTACAGCTTTTCTTCCACCTTTATTTTACTTCTAAAAGCTCCACAAGTACTCAATTTCATTAATGAATCTTCTGTCAAGAGAGATTGTTGCAAAGGTTTAACCTGCATATCTTCTATCAATTGCTCTTCCAACTTTTCTTCTAATATCTCAGCTGTAGGTAATAAAGAGCCCGCCTTCAAAACAGAAGTATAAAAATCTTTCGCTTTTAAAATTGTATCAAGTCTGTAGCGTGTCCCTGCATAATTCACCACTATTCCAGCCAGTATCTCCCATCTGAAACGAATCTGTCGCCTCTTAAGCTCATCAGCCAAAAAAGCAAAATGCTTTCTTACTTTGAGAATTCTTGAAGGTAGTTCTTTTAGAAGTATAACATCCTGGGCTGCAATTTGAAATCTCTGCTTGTAAAAGGCTTGTAAAATTTTATTATGAAGTGATCTACTAAAAAAATAAATAACCACATCTCGTGGCAGATTGCTCTGTCTTGCAACCCTTGAATTAACCCTAAAAACTTTTTCTGTCTCTCTCAATATTTCTTCAGGCTCGGATTCCAAAATAAGAGCTATATCCATTGCAACCACTTGTCTCAAATCTTGTTGATTATTTTCCTGCATTCCCCTTATTCTTAAAGCAAACTCCATACTTCTGTATTGTAACATAGTAATTTCATCCTGAATTATTTCCACCTTATTTTCGATTTTATCTTCCAATTTTTCAGAATTTTCTACAGCAACGTCAATAGGCTGATCCAAGTGATCTATGTGATCAGCAAACCTCTGAAGCACAGACGCTATATCTTCTCTCAATTTCCTAAATTTATTTTCAATAATTTCACTTATCTCTTTTTCAATCCGTCGTACACTATCTTCCAAAGCATCCTGTAAGTCTTTAGGTAAAACTGCTGGTAAAGTTGAGAAAAGTGGTGGAAATTTAGACTTGACTTGCTGAGCTGTCTGCATTACCGAAGAGGAGATTGAGGCTTTAGAAACAAAAGCTCCAAAATGCTTTGAAGCCATCTTGAAAAAAAAAAAACTCTTAAAATCTTATAAAACCTTTAACAAAGAGAGAGAGAAAAGAAGACAAAAGGAGGGAAAAAAAACAACAAAAGCCCCCTGTGTAAATAAAAAAAAGAAGAAAAAAGAAAGCTGTTACATTATTTCAAATTAAAGTTCCGGTCCTTTCACTCTTAAAAACAACATCTCAGTGCCATTTTTCACCCCTCTCAAATAAGAAAAGAGAGAAGATGAAATCTTTTCCAGAGTTAAAGTCTCAAAATAATCACAGATATAATCTCCCTGGTCAGCTCTGTCTGCTTTAAATTTTACTCACAAGTTCATTTTGAAAGCAGATGTGTAAGCAGCGTCTAGCTTTGCCCCCCAAAAAAAATTAGAGCAAAGGCATCCTGGAATGTGGAGAACGCCTCAGACTCCGTGGGAGCTCTCACCCTCCGACCACCAAAGAAAAAAAAACTTTGGGGTCTCTCAGGGAGCCCTGCCACTATCCGAGGGAAACTCATCTCCTCCCCTTCGCCCAGGGAGACAGATTCCAAGCCACGAGACTGCTGTTGCTCGCTGTCTCAGCTGGCTTTGACACATTCCAGGGCAGACGGCTGAAAACAGCCACCATCGCCGCTGCTGTCACAGGAAGCTCCTCGGTTATACCTTCTTGATCGACAGGCAGAATGATGCCTTCACTTAAGGCTTTTCTTCAGGCATATATTTACTGAAGTCTATGTCTTCTGGAAGGAAAAACCCAACTGGTTCTCTGGAAGTGAAATTCTATATTATAAATCAATTTAACCATGAAAACATAATTGCTGAGGTTCTATGAATGACTCTCATCATCTGTGCTACTTTACATAGCATACTGGAAGGTATAGATTTCTGAATTATCATGGATAATGAGGCTGTGCTGCTTATAATACCACTGACAGGTAGTGTTAGAAGCCGTTGAGGAGAAATGTGAACTAGAATTGTCCTTTTCCAGTTTAAGGTCCTAGATCTTATAGCTCTCCCTATGGTTTCCTATTGGCCATACCTGATATAAGTGATGGGAGGAAAACGTCACCAAACTGATCATAATTCCTAGTGGCTTCCTGTTGCTACCTCTAAATCATGCATAGACAATTGCACAATACATACTCTATCTGAAAACATCACAAGAATCCTTCTCATAAGATGTACATGAACTGGATAAACTAGTGGCTCCAAGAATGAAACTTTGGGATGATCATCAGTGAGAGGTCTAGCTTGCATCTGGAAGAAGAAAAGAAGTAGTGGCTTCTATTTTCATCTCCTCATCCCAAACTTCTATATAGAAAATAGTATTTACTTCTCTAGATTTTTAAACTATGTCCATTTTGCTTTCAAATCAGAGGCAAAGCAAAAACATCTGTTAAAATATTACCCCTTTAATTTAGTTTGTTGAGAAGCATGGAATTTTCCATTCTTAGTACTTTGAGGAGATGTCTTCTTGGCTCACATATGTAGCCCCTATGCAGTTTTTCTGCCTCTTTCTTCTATACCTTTTCATGACAATGAAGATGGAAGCAACCTCTCATAAACAATAGAACTAGTTACTGTTTTGAAGCAGCTAGCTATCAAATTTTGCTTCCTAAGTTATTTTTCGGAGGCAAACTACATTTTTGCTCCTTGCAATCTACATAAAAGCTATTTTCTAGTTGGTTAATCAATGTTTTGTTATGCCTACAAATCAAAGCAAAAGAATCTAATAAGATATTACCCCTTAGTTCAATGTTTGGGAAGCATAGCACTCTCCATTCACAGGGCTTTTGAAAAGAAGCCTTGTCTTCTTCGCTCATGGATGTACCCCTTGTGCAATATCTCAGCCTTCATCTTTAATATCTTTCCATAGCAATGAACACAGAAACAACATCTTATACTCAATAGAGCTAGTTACAGTTCTGAAGCATGTGGTATAAGAAAAATTCAAGACTGATTTGTGAAGATCCCTCAGGGACATCTCAATGCAGAGAAATGCATTACAAGGAATCTGTATCAAGTATTCTGTATCTCCCTCTATTGTTAATGTCAAACCCAAAGACAGAGAAGACCATTGTTTGCATGTTCCAAGGGATGTCTTCACTTCAATTGAGGATTTATTTGATTAGCCATTCAATTCAGATCTAATAACACAAATCAGTTCTCTCTCAATCAATTTCAAGTATTACAAGCACACATTTACAAAACTCATTGAAAATGGTGGGAATCAAATGGACTTGGCCATGTCTAATTCCATTGGCCATTGGTAATAAAACTGAGCCTCCCAATGGGAGAGTGAATTCAGGCAGAAATTATTTGAGGGAGGATTCCAGAGCATCACAAAACATGGTCAGTCTTGGATGTCAATGCCCGTTTCTGATCTGGACTCGTATTTCTTTTATTAACTGTGGTTTTGCTTGCATTCTGAGACATTCAAGAACTTCCCTCTACTTTCAACCTTTGCTAGCTATTTGGATGTCAAAAAATATTTATAAATGAGAACTGTGAGTCATATTGAGTAAGATAAAGGAAGGGAGGTCTTGTCTATCATATTTCTCCAATATCCCAAAGCAACTTTGCATGAATTCTTGATAGGTCTTGAGAAATAAGATGCTATAATTTAAAAAGTCCTTAGACTTGTGTTTTGGTTTGAATTAACCAACAAAACCGCTTAATTAGATACTTGTTTTATTCATTTTATTTTTTAAACCAAATTTACTGCTCACTTCACATTAAGGTACTATGAGCACCTTACAACCATTAATTTCTATATTGGCAACATTCTCTAGGTCTAGATCTCATGTTTCATGCCTTTACTATGTATTTTCTGTTACATGCAGCTTTATCAATGGGACCATTGCCTGCTGATATTCTATAATCACTGAGCTTCATTCTCCAGTTCAGTTATTCTACCCTGTGATAAACATCAAGAGGGAGAGCTACATTCACCAGTATTGACTCCCATAAGTAAACCAAAACCAAATATCTTATTGTACTATATTGTATTGCATATGATCCACACAGAGTGCCAACTAATAAAACATACTTGAACCCAAGAAACAATTAGGAGATGGTGGCTGTATGGTCTGCTTCTGAAGATGGTAAGAGCTTTGAGGATGCATTAGGTGAAGCTCTCATATCTCCTAGGTCACATAATGTGCAACCAGATTTGTTTTGTAAATGGACAACCAGGAGAGATGGGCAATTGTCTTTTTCCATTGTTCTTCACTAGCAAACCAATTTTTTCAGGTATTTGGCCTTTGATGTCAATCAGATGTTTTTATTCTTGATTATCCCATCCTCTATGCCAGTGACAGCGAAACGTTTAGAGACCGAGTGCCCAAACTGCAACCCAAAACCCACTTATTTATTGCAAAGTGCCAATACTACAATTTAATCTGAATACCGAGGTTTTAGTTTAAAAAAACAACTCCTAGATTGACATCTTTTGCCTTAAAAGAAAAAAAAAACATAACAAAGATTTCAATGATACATACAATTTTTTTTTGAAAGGTAAACAGTTTGCATTAGGCATGCTTTTGAACCATTAATGTGATTTTTGTTGTTGTATGCATGCTGATAATTTGTCTAACCTTGGCTTATACTTGTAAGTTTGAAAGCAACATATGCAGCACTCAGGTCATCTGTTAATCTGTTTTTGGTGTCAGATTTGATATAATTCGAAGCTGAAAAGAGCATGCTCGCTCCAGAGGCTTGTTTTGGCTACGAAGGGGCTTGAGAAATGGCTTTTTTCCTGCAAAAAACTAGCCAAAGAGTGAGGCATGCATGCCTACAAAGAGAGCTCTGAGTGCCCCCTCTGGCATGCATGCCATAGGTTTATCACCACTACTCTATGCTTTCTCAAATCCCCTTATAAGACATCTCAATGGGTAATTATTACATCTGAAGGCAGCACAATCCATTCAAAGACATTAAATCTGAACATCTTTTTCGGAGCCCTAGCAATAGCCAATCATCTCATTTTTTTGCAAAACCAATCCTGTGTCTCAGTTCAGCCTTCAAAGCATCCTGCACTTGTCTGTTCCTCAAAGAGTATGCAATTGGGATTAGAAAGGGAGCAATAACAGTATTCAGAAGAGCCACTATTTTGTTGTAGTCTAATCCAATGGTGCCTTTTGGCTTGATATACATGAAAATACAACTGCTGTAAGTGACAGTGACCACAGTCATGTGAGAAGCAACAGTGGAGAAGGTCTTCTTTCTCCCAGTAGCTGATGGAATACGCAGAATGGTGGAAATGATTTTGACATAAGAGACAATGTTGACACTTAAGGTCCCAAGCAGAATGAATATAGCAACTACAAAATAAGTCATTTCTAGGAAGCTGGTGTCAATACATATCAGCTTCATTAGGGGTCCATAGTCACAAAAAAAATGATTCATGACATTAGGACCACAAAATGGCATAAGAAATAAAGGAATGGATACAACTAGAATTAGTAAAAACCCTCCAACCAAACAAGAAAATACTAATAATGAGCAGATTTGGGGATTCATGATGGTTGTATAGTGAAGAGGGTTGCAGATGGCTATGTAACGATCAACAGACATTGTGGCCAGTAGGAAAAACACAATGGTGCCAAGGACGAAATAAAGAAATTCCTGTATGAAGCAACCAGCTAAAGAGATGCTCTTAGTACCAGTAGCTATGTTGACCAGTGCTTTGGGAATTATAGTACTCATATACCCAAGATCTACCCATGCCAAATGTCGGAGGAAAAAATACATTGGGCTACAGAGTTGAACATTCACCAGTGTGACAACAACAATCATTGTGTTTCCTATTAATGTCAAAAGATAAATCCCAAGTAGGAATAGAAAAAGGCTAACTTCAAGTGGAAGGTTTGCATTCAGCCCTAACAGTGTGAATTCCTTTATTGTGGTCCTATTTGCCATTAGTTCATTCCTAAAAACAGAATGAAGATATTAATTTCCAGATCCCCACTCTTCTTTTAATTGCATGTTTCAAATGAGCATCAGCTTATCAGTTTCCATTCTTTGCATTAAAAATCAAAGAGAAGTTAAAAACCTGATGCTTTGAATCAGACCACGATTCTTCTAATATGTTATTCCAAACAGAGCAATTCTTCACTGTAGTCTACCTCTGAGTGTGGTTAATCCAAGTGGAGCTACAAGGGACCCCTCCATGTTTCAGCCTGTCAAAAACAATTCATCCTTGTGATGTCCACAAGGTCTGTTTCTGGATGATGATATTTTGGTTATCTCACCTTTGCTCAATGTTCTCCAGACATTTCTTCTGAGATGGGTTCAAATTCTCTTCCAATATTTTTTACCTAAAATCAATGAGAACATATGAATGTTAACAGAATCAATGTGAACAGATAAAGATGATTTGGGGGCTGAAGGTTAAAATGCATACAGGAACTGGGTACATCTAGTCTAATGAAAAGAAGGACTAGGGATGACATGATAGCAGTGTTCCAATATTTAAGGGCTACCACAAACAAGTGGGGGGTCAAGCTATTCTCCAAAGCACCAGAAGGCAAGACAAGAAACTATGAATGCAAACTGAACAAAGAGAGAAGTAACCTAGAACTAAGGAGAATTTCTTGACAGTGAAAAAATAATAATCAGTGGAGAACTTGCCTCCAGAAGTTATTATACTCCAATACTGAAAAAAAGTATTGGAAAAAAAGGAACTATCAAATTTTATTCCCTTATTTTTGATGCCTAACATTTTCACCCCTTGCAATCTACATATAAAAGTATTCATATCATTGTTATGATGTTATGCTATTGTCTCATTTTAATTTCTGCTGGTAGAAGCCATTTTGTACATGGTTAAACTGTCTTTCATTATGTCTACAAATCAGAGGCAATACATACTGTATCTGAAAACATCACAAGAATCCTTCTCATAAGGTGTACATGAACTGGGAGAAACTAGTGGCCCCAAGAATGAAACTTTGGGATGATCATCAGTGATAGTTCTAGCTTGCATCTGAAAGAAGAAAGGAAGTAGTGGTTCCTATTTTCATCTCCACATCCCAAACTTTCAGCAGGAAGATCTCACGTGGTCACTTCCAATTTAGTCTTTTTTAGACTGGCATTCTGATGGCTTTGCCTACGCATACTGTAGGATATGTTTTTATTTTCCTCCATCCTGTGACACTTTTCCCCAGAAATAAACTTAACATATGATTAATTCCAAGCCAACAATATCCCTCTTTAATAATCAGTTAAATAAAATAAAAAATTAAAAAGGATAAGTTGAGATACGCCCTTGGAGACATTTGTTAATAGGTTCCCCAGAGAGTAAAGTTTGTAAGTAAATATATTCATTTTGGTGGCATCAAACTTTAATATTAGGCCTGATTTTCCTAGCTTGCAGTGCATATGTTCAGCTTCATAACAGCAATGAAACCCAGGCAGGATATCCAATCCATGCAGTCAATGGATGTGACACAAATCTGCAACCAAAGATGAAAAAAGTTGGTCTCATTTTCTCCATGTTCTTGATATTTCACTGAGAAGATCATCAAAATTGAGGTGACTGCAGATGAGGACAGAAACGATAAAATGAATGAAAACTACTGTTATCAACACTTTCAGCTAGATAAATAAGTTAAAAACAGTGCATCTTTGAAACAGTATATAAAAATTAATGTCTATTCTGGGATGGTGGACTTTAACACCATGTTATCTAGTAATCCTTAGTCTTGAAAAATAAGGACAAATATCTAAGAAAAAAAAGAATGCACTGGTAATGTGGATTTCTTAAGAAAATAGCTTTTGGGGCGGTAAAATATGGGTAAGGGATGATGCACTAGCTACTGTATGCATTTTGGACTGTTGTTTTTAAACAATATAATTTACTGGGATGTGTGATCTTATTGAAAAGCACCTCAAGACAGAATCCAGAAACAGCACAGAAATAGATATCCTTCATATTCTGAATGTGGACAATTACAAGTTTATATGCTGAAACAATCTGGAATTCTGATAATCTGTTCTGAAGTTTCAGGGTGTGTTGAAATTCTAAGAATTCATGCTGCAGGACCCTTCAGACTCCTATTGGACATGGAACTGAACTCTCCCAACATCACAGAGGTGGCTGAGAGTTCATCTTAGTTGGCTTCCAACTTTCCAGGATCTTGGAATGCTTCTTGTTTTGGATGTTCCTGTTGATTTTTCTGCTCACATTAACTGGGAATTTCACCATCATCACACTGGTATGCATGGACCAACGCCTCCAAACCCCCATCTACTTCTTCCTCTGCAACTTGTCTCTTCTGGAGACTTTCTTTGTCTTGACAATCTGCCCAAAGATGCTCATCAGCCTGATTTCTTCGAACAAAGCTATTTCTTTTGGGGGATGTATTGCCCAATGCTATTTCTACTTCTCCTTGGGTACCTGTGAGTGTGTTCTTATTGCTGTGATGGCCTTTGATTGCTATGTTGCTATCTGCTACCCACTCCGTTATGTCATCATCATGAGCAAACATCTCTGTGTCTTCTTGGTTCTGGACTGCTGGACTGGGGGATTCCTTCTCCTCCTCATTCCATTGCTCTTCCTTCTCAGTCTGTCTTTCTGTGGCTCTAACCTCCTTGACCATTATTTCTGTGACTATGCCCCAATTGTAAAGCTTTCTTGCAGCAAGAACGTCCATTTCCTTTTGGACTTTGAGATAGCTTTCTCTTTAATGATGTTGCTCACCTCCTTATCTGTCAACGGGGTCTCCTACCTCTATATTATTTCCACTGTCCTACGGATGCATTCCACCAAAGGCCAGAAGAAGACCTTTTCCACCTGTGCTTCCCACATTACAGTAGCTACCATATTCTATGGCAGTTCCATCTTCATGTACTCCTTACCCACCAAAGGACGTTCGCAGGGTGTGCAAAAATCCATTGCACTTGTCACTGCAGTTATTACTCCATTATTGAATCCTTTTATTTACACTCTGAGAAATCAGAAGGTCAAGGATGTCTTAAAGGAGTGTCTAAAGAACTCTTTTCCACATTGAGAACCGTTTACACCAGTGGTTCTCAACCTTTGGGTCGGGACCCCATTTGGGGTCGAACGACCATGTCACGGGGGTCGCCAAACAAGGCTGTCTGCCATTTTTCCTCTTTTTCTTTGGCCACGCCCCTGGCACCCAGTGATGTATAAGTGGTTGGGGGTCACCACAACATGGGGAACTGTATTATGGGGTCACGGCATTAGAAAGGTTGAGAACCACTGGTTTACCCCTATCTGCATTTAGCAAGCTTCATTTTAGGGTTGCTGAAATTGATGGAAAACTAGTTTATGCATGGATAGTATATAGGAAATTTGATTCATATTTGTAGGTCTAGTAATTTCTTTGCCTTTTTATATGTGGAATATATATATATATATATATGGAATAGACCAGCACACCAATGTAAGAAATAAAGAATATAAGAAGAGATTTCATCCGAGATCAAAGGGAAGCACTGTGCTTTGGCAAATTAGTCCTCTCATCACTCCCTTCCTGGACAGCAGAGAAATTTTGGAGTATGTACACAATAATTTGTTCTGCCTCTAGTTCCGTATCCAGCATGGTAGACCATTTTTTATTCTGATTTCTACAAAAAGAAAGGCTGGCATTTATATCTACTTACAAAAATTAATGAGGTCACTGAATCAGCATGGATTTCATTTCAAGGTGACAGGTTTTGGATTCTATGTGAAGATGTCATCCTAAAAACAAATTGAGTTCCCCAAGAAGCTTCACAAAACTAGCTTCAGTGCTAATGCTTAAGTAGAGAAAGTCAAATTAAAGGGGCAGAAAAAATGACTTATATACATTAAGGCCAAAGGGTCTGATTTACAATTAAATCTTTAATGAATTTTGCATTCTTGATAGAATTTACATCTGGTGTCACTCCTTGGATCAGAATGAGAAAACCTGGGATCCAGCTTAAACTGCTTGCACCACAACTCACATTTAATGTCATGGGAGACAACTTTTTCACATTCAGGAAGAAAAGCTGGTTTGATATGGTTATTTTTCTTCTCAATGAAAAAACGATAAGAAACTTGATCTTGCACGTTTTCACTATTGTCCTTTTTCATATTGGAAATTTTGTGGCTCCAAAGGTCAAAAATGGGGCACACTATGGATTTGGGGAGGGCTGAAAATATAAGATTTAGATGCAAGAGAATCTTCAGCCTTCCATCACAACCTCAAAGCAGAGATTTGATTTGTATAAATGTCTTCCTATTGCTTTCATTTGAAAAAACCTTCCCAGCAAAGAGTAAAGGAAAAAAATGTTAGCTTGCAGCCAAGCCTGCAGGGAATACACTGAAGTTGAGTTGCTCCACTCACTGTTTATATATTGCTATAAGGATAACCATAATATTAAACTCCAATAGAGATATTATAGTCTAAAATGATCTCCTGCATTAAAAAAAAAAAAGTGTGTCCAATAAAGGGTAATAGAGTATAATTGGTAAATATAGAGTAAAATGGTAAAAAAATTGACTGTTGCTTCTTTAAAGATGGATTCCTTTAAAATACAACCTATATATTTCATTTTTATAAGTAGTTGATATACTATAGAATATTTGATATAGTATTCTTACTATATTGAGCCTGCACTGTGGGCAGAAGCCAAAAAGGCTGATACAGTCCTTGGTTGTATAAACAGAGGCATGGAATCAAAATCACGTGAAATATTAGTATTTCTTTATAAATCCTGAATAAGGCCACACCTGGAATATTGCCTCCAGTTCTGGTCACCACATTACAAAAAAGATGTTGAGAACTTTGGAAAAAAATGCAGAGAAGAGCAACTGAGATGATTAAAGGCTTGGAGACAAAAACATGAAGAACAGTTGCAAGAATTGAGTAGGCCAATCTAGAGAAAAGGATTATGAGTGACATGATAGCAATATTTCATTATTGAGGGTCTGCCACAAAGAAGAAGGGTCAACTTAATTTCCAAAGTACCAGAAGGCAAGAAAAGAAACAATGGGTAGAAACTAATCAAGAAGAGAGGCAACCTGGAATTAAGGACAAAATTCTAACCAGTGGAACTGTTTGTCTTCAGAGGTTGTAGGTGCTTCACCACTGGAGGTTTTTAAGAAGAGACTGGCCAATCACCTATGAAATGATATAGGGTCTCCTGAGCAGGGGTTGGACTAGAAGATCTACCATGTTTTCCCCAAAATAAGACCCAGTCTTATATATTTTGTGCCTCCAAAAGAGGCACCAGGTCTTATTTTCAGGGGATGTCTTACTTTAGGACTGCCACAGCCAGGCCTTCAACACCCTGACACCTGTCGCACTGCTGCTTGACTTCTTTAGTGGCTGCGTGTTGCTTCTTGTGGCCAGACGCCACGTGGCACATAGCGGTGGTGCCGCTGCTGATGGCAGGAGGCTGCATGGTTCTTTGGGATGGTGCCACTGCTCACAGCAGGAGGCCACATGGTGCTTTGGGCTGGTGTGAGTGGCACCAGCCTGAAGTGCGATGTGGCCTCCTGCCACGTTACCAGCCATGCAGCTACAAGCAGACACAGAAGAACTCAGGCAGTGGCAAGATAGGTGTTGGGGCATGGGAAGTCTGGCTGCGGCGGTCCTACTGGTAAGGTAAACAGGTGTGGGGTGTGTGGGACAGCTCTACCCCCTCACTCTTGCCCTAGTTTGATTTTTAGGTGTATCCCTTGCCCCCAAACTAGGGCTTATTTTGGGGGTAGGTCTTACTTTCGGGGAAACACAGTACTAGGTCCCTTTCAGCTCTATTCTCTATTCTGATTATTTTGGAAAATAATAAGTTTGTCAGTGTGTCTCTGTGTGTAACAGAATAACAGAGTTGGAAGGGACCTTGGAGGTCATCTAGTCCAACCCCCTGCAAGAAACCCTATACCATTTCAGACAAATAGTTGTCCAACCTCTTCTTAAAAACCTCTAATGTTCCAGTTACCATTTGAAAAAGCACCTTTGGGATTATTCTGTTGAAATGACATATCTATTGAACCAAGGCCAGCCAAAGCACGGGGGAAATTACCTATCCCTATAACATAATGAGATGACACCATTTTTGCACTCTGTGCTTCAAAAACTAACAAACCCTAGGTTGTGGTTTATAAATCACAGCAGTTGATGTGATTTATCACAGATGTGAAGGCAGAACGAAACCACAACCAAACTTGGTGTGTGGCATGAGAGAGGGGAAAATAAAGTGCCCTACACAAGGAATGTGCACACAATGATTTTCCCTGTCTTTGGGTTTGACATCAATAGAGGAAGAAGTTATAGAAAACCTGATACAGATTCCCCTGCAATGCATTTTATTACTGCTTGAGGAGGTTCTGAGGGAGCTTTGCAAGCCAATCCTGTATACCTCTTACACCACATGCTTCAAAACAATAACAAGCTCCATGGTTTATAAGAAGTTACTTCTATGCTCAATGCTGTGAAAAAATATGTATGTATGTATGCAGAAAAGTTGTCCTCTGTATATCTGTGACCCAAGAATCTTCTGAAAGGCACTCTGGACGGTGAATGTTCTCTTTTCCCAAATTTGAATTAGGGAGTAAAGTTTTGATGAATGCTCTTTCCTTGTTTTTTATTTATTGATATATTCAACCCAGTCTAATAAACTAGAGGATGGTTTTACTGAAGATAGCATAAGGTTCACAAAATCTGCATGAATATTTTAATATAAATTGGAAACGGTGAGTATTTTGGAAATGTTTCAATTCTTGGGTCAAGAACATTGAGGTTTACTTCTGCTCTGAATATCAAGACCGTGACTGCAGAGTTTCAGATTTTTGCAGTAGGTAAAGGCTTTTTAATGTGTGATGTTTAGGATGCGTTTAGAAACAAAACTCAAGCCCATTTTGTTTTCCTCCTATAATTCATCATAGGAGAATATGCCCTGCAGAACCCATTAGAACTTACTTCTGAATCAAGTCTCTTTTGATCCTAGTTTATAAGCGTGCAGATTGTATTTGCCTGGCTGACAAATCTGGATGATGAATATTTTGTCAGAGAGTTAATTAGTCTGAAATTTCCCTGAATAAGCTTTATGTTGAATTCATCTCCCCACTTTACCCTCATGGCAAAATGCTAAGGAGATGTTAACCAGCACAAAGGTGTTGTCCTAGAGTGAACTTCCAAAAGGGACATTTAACAATTAGCAAGTAACCTATTTGCCTTCAGAAGTTCTGGCTGGTCCATCACTGGAGGCTTTTAAGAAGAGGCAGGAGACCCACTTGTGTGGCATGGTATAGGGTCTCCTGCTTCGGACAGGTTGAACTTAAAGACCTCCAAGGACTCTTCCTACTCTATTCTTCTCTATTTCTGTATTATCTCTGTTACTATGGATCCTCTTGTAGACCCAAGAAGGGAGGATCATTGGGAAGAAACAAGGGACTGATGAATTTTCTACTGTGTCTACAATGGAGAGACACATAATGTGAACACTTAGCTTTCCAGAGAAGGATCTAATGCTCAGAAAAATGAAAGGAATCAACAGAATAGGACAATCAGCAGTAAGGTGGACAGGCTCAGTTCCAGCAATGATGAACGTATTATTGGAAGACTTGAAGGACTAGGTTAAAGACAGATCTTCTGTTCAGTAGGAGTTGGAAATGATTTGATAATTAATCTATATTGGACATCTTTCCAATTTGGTAATACAGTATTCTTTTTTCTTTTATTCCCCATCTTTCTTCCTTATTCAACAATTATCCAAAATTGTGACTGGAGCTGTCACCCTTGTTCAAGGAAGTTCTCAAAAATTATTCCTCTTCAAGCGAGATTCATCATTTTCTGCTAGTGCAACAGGATAAGTCTTAAACCCAGAGAAGCTGCTAAGCGGTCCAAGTATGTTTTCTGAATGCAGCTCCATTGAGAAGAATGATAGGATCATCTTTTCTTCAGGACTTGAAACATTATCAATTTGAAACACAAGGTTAGTAGCAATAACTACTTTAGCATAGTATTGGTAGAAAGCTGTTCAATATTCATTGACCATTATAGAAGATATAAAATTACTGTAAGACTTTTTTCTCAGAAATACTACAGCTGCATTAGCACTTAGATTATATACAGTGCTTTATTGCCCTCTCTAAGCAGAATTTTCTTCTGACAGAAAGAGAAAAATGACTTTTCTCAGGTGAGATGGGAAGAGAGCATTGAGCAAATATAAAATAATCAGTTACTTTAACCATGCAAAAATAGATTTTTTTCATGACTCCAAGTATGACTTATTTTGGACAGGTGAGAACACAGTGTGGTTTCCTGTACGCTCTTAGGCTGATGACTACAAGTACCTTGATCTGATTCAAACCATCATTTATTACTTATGTCAGAGACCAACCATTTGATGGTCTACAGAGAATTAAAGCTGGTGAAATTGTGTTCATTTGTAATGGGCAACTGAAACAAAATTGAAGTTGGAATAATCTCTTCTCACTTCACTCTTTTTTTAGGAATGAACTAAATGGAAAACAGCACCACAGTGAGGGAATTCATATTGTTAGGGCTGACTAACAACCAAAAAATTGCTGTTGGCCTTTTTCTCATCCTGCTTGGGATTTATATTTTGACATTGATAGGAAACATGTTGATTATTATTATCACATTGCTGAATGCCCAACTCTGTAGTCCAATGTATTTCTTCCTCCGACATATGGCTTGGATAGAGATTGGGTATGTAAGTAGCATCATTCCTAAAACACTGGCCAACATAGCCACTGGTAACAAGAGTATCTCTTTAGCTGGTTGCTTCGTACAGATGTTCCTCTATTTTGTTCTTGGCACCACTTTATTCCTTCTAGTGGCCACAATGTCTGTTGATCGCTACATAGCCATCTGTAACCCTCTTCATTACACAACCATCATGAATGAACAAATCTGCTCATTATTGGTACTTTGTTGCTGGATTGGGAGTTTGTCACTAATTCTAGTTCCATCTATTCTTTTCTTTCAAATGCCATTTTGTGGTCCTAACATCATCAATCATTTCTTTTGTGACAATGGAGCACTAATCAAACTCTCATGTGTTGATACCAGTCTCCTAGAACTGATTAATTTTGTGATTGCCACATTCTCTCTGCTTGGGACCTTAAGTGTCAACATTGTGTCTTATGTCAAAATCATTTCCACGATTTTGCGCATCCCATCAACTACAGGGAGGAAGAAGACATTCTCCACCTGTGCATCTCACATGACTGTGGTCTCCATCACTTACAGCAGCTGTCTTTTCATGTACATAAGACCCAAAGGCAGCAGCAAATTAGATTTCAACAAAATGATAGCTCTTCTGAATACTGTCATGGTTCCACTTTTGACCCCGTTCATATATTGTTTGAGGAACAGACAAGTGCAGGATGCTTTGAGGACTGAACTGAGACAATGGATTGAGTTTTGCAAGAAATTGAAGTGATTTGTTATAGATGTGACCTTGAATCAGATTTTAAAGTTCAACTTCTGCTTTGTTAAGTTATAGCATGTGCTGCTTTCAGATGTAATGATCACACACTGAGGTGGTTTACAACAGGACATGGTAATCAGGAAGCCAAAGATCTGATAATCCCCAACAAAATAAAGCACAATATATCAGGAACATGCACACAATATTTTGTTCTGTCTTTGGATTCGATATCTACAGAGGAAACTGAAAGAAAATGCTTGATAGACATTTCTTGCAATTTGCAATAGGTTTCTTTGATCCTCGAGAAGGCCCTGTGAGATCTTCACAGTTAGTCTCGAATACATGTTGCGCATTATGCTTTAAAACTGTAACTAGCTTCATTGTTTATAAGAGGCGGCTTCCATGTTCATTGCCCTGAAGAGATATGGAAGAAGAAGGCAGCAAAACTGCACAGCAGGTACATCTGAGAATGGAGAAAGTTATGCTTCCCAAACATTGAATTAAGGGGTAACATTTTAACAGATGCATTTGCTTTGCACCATTTCACAATCTAGAAAAATGACTCTTACTCACAGAAAATTGCAAGACCATAGCCTAGAGACCATGAACAATTTCTGAATCTGTTTTGTGTATATTGTATGTGGTGAAAATACTGCCTGCCAAATATAAACTAACGAGAAAAAATGATATACATTATTGCTTTGCCTCTGATTTGTAACATTATTAAACATATCCTCTAGGAAACGCTCTTTGTTTTAGCTGAGAGAGCTAGTGTTGTCAAAAAAAAACAAAACAAAACAAACAAACAAAAAAAACCTCTTTCGTGTTCATGCGGCCAGCATGACTATATGCTGAGGGACACAAAATGCTTCTCCCTTCCTATCAAAGTGGTACCTATTTATCTACTCACATTTCTATGCTTTAGAACTGCTAGGTGGGCAAGAGCTGCAGCAAATTATGAGAGATCAACCTGTTGCACAGCATTCAGGTCTCAAATGTAGGCTGTCAGTTTTCCAGCTAACAAGCTGAGCATCTTTAACTGCTGAGGCATCATGCCCTCTTTCAAAAATACACTTCCCTTCTACTGTCCAATATTCAATAGTGGTGAATATCTGTGTCAGACCATCCTATTTGAGCTTCTCCGCAAGTAAGCCAGTAAACAGGAACGTGGAGACCACCAATAGCTTTATTGCGATATTGGAAATAAAATTAGCACTGGAAGTGGCTTGCTCCCAGCTTCTTATATATCATCCACGCACTCCACCCTAAAGCTGCCTGACCCCACCCTAGCACCCGAGCACCCTGCCTGGCCCCACCCTAGCACCCTGCCTGTCTCCACCCTAGCACCCTAGCCACCATCCACATTCCGAGCACCAGCCCCACCCACTAGTGTCTCCATCTTGGTCCTACTCTCAAGGGGGGTTTGCCATCAGTGCGAACACCACCTGCGGTCCGCTGCGGCCCACCGACCCATTGCGGCCCCTTGGAACAAGCTGGTTCCACATGGAAGGTTGTCGGCCCAGCGAGGTGTTTCTCTGTGGTGTTTCTCTATAGCCACAGCCCTTTGTTGCAGCCAGGTGCACCTTGATGACATCATCATGGTCAGATGCGTCACGCCAGCAGTCCCCGACAGGAGACCAACAGCAGCAACACCGGCAGCAGCATCGCATCGGAGCAGGTAACCAAGGCCTTGTCAGATGGGGAACTAACATTGGCTCCGACCAGGCCAAATGCGACTAGGCCTCGCAGGGCACAACATTCAGCTCCCCCTACCAGGAGTCCCCCTGGAAGGAAGCACAACACGGTTAGAAGCCCCCTGATTACTGAGCCCCAGTGTCCCGCCTGCCCGGCCTACCGGGATGGGTTTGATGATATCTGCTTATAAGTCGGGGAGCAGAAACATCTCTAGCCTCCACCCAGGATGCCTCGGATAGAGGATACTCTTTCCACAGGACAAGGTAGTACAACTGACTCCTCCTTACTCTTGAATCCAGAATTTCCTGTACTTCATATCTGCCTGGGGTGACTGGGACTGGCCCTTCTTGTATGGCCTCAGCCGCCACTGGCTTTAACAAACTGACATGAAACATCAGGTATATTTTACCCAGGAATCGCCGTAGTCGTAATCGTACGGCTACCGGGTTGATGATTTTGGGTCACCCTGAAGGAACCAATATACTTAGGGGCTAGTTTCCTACATGGCACCTGGAGGTTTATGTATTTTGTTGACAAATAAACCAGGTCACCCATTTTGAACGGTGTTTCAGTTCTACGTTTTTCATCTGCTTGTTTCTTCGCCACTTCCCCTGCTTTTGTCAGTGCTCTTTTGACTACATCCCACACCCCCTTTACGTGGTTGTACCAGTCATCGACCTTACAGGGTTGGGGCTCCTGGGTTCTGCACTCCGGTATTGGTACGAATTCCCTACCGTACACCACCTGGAAAGGGGTGAATCCAGTGCTGCTATGTACAGCATTATTGTATGCCATCTCCACAAATACTACCAGATCCACCCAATCCATCTGTTGGTATGAGATGTAACTTAGGAGTTATCACTCAACTGCAGCATTAGCTCATTCTGCTGCACCATTGGTGCTTGGATGATAGGCTGAACTAAGACCTTGGGTGGAGCCGAGGAACCGGATGAATTCATGCCAAAACTGTGCTGTGAATTGAACTCCGCGGTCTGAGATTATGCGATGTGGTGTCCGGTGGAGTCGATATACATGGGTCAGAAATATTTTTGCTAACTTTCTGGCTGACGATAGTCCTTTACAGGGAATGAAATGGTCTTGTTTGGAAAACAAATCTCCTATGGTCCATATCACCGTGTACCCTCGAACCTTAGGCAGCTCCACAATGAAGTCCATGGCTATATCTTGCCATGGACGGTCCGGGTCTACGACAGGCTGAAGCAACCCGATCGGCTTCCCGGGATATGGTTTTCACTGAGTGCACACATGACAATCATTTACATATGTCTAGATATCCCGCCTCATCCGGGGCCACAAGAACTGACGTCTGGCTAGATGTAAGGTTTTTAAAAATCCAAAGTGAGCCGCTTGTTTCGAGTCATGGCACCAGTGACAAACCCGTTTTCGCATTTCTTTTGGTATGTATAGTTTATTGCTATACCATGCCAATCCGTCACTTTGAGTTAGCAAGCCAGGATTGTCCCACAGCCACATATCCTGTACTAGTGCCGCTCTCAAATCATCCTCAAAAGACCCCACCTTGGTGCAAGTATGTACCCCAGGTTGGTCATATGTAGGCAGGATTGCTTGCACTACCTCAACTCTTTTACTGTCATATTGTGGGAGTCGGGACAAAGCATTAGCGAGGAAATTCTTACCCCTGACACATATTTGAGATGAAAGCAAAATCTTCTGAAATATTGTGCCCAACACACATGCTTCGATGACAGACGCCTAGGGGTTTGCAATACTTCCAAGTTCTTATGGTCAGTCCAGACCTCAAATGGATATTTAGCTCCCTCCAGCAGATGTTGCCAAG
The DNA here is from genome assembly GCF_016545835.1 of Crotalus tigris. Taxonomy (NCBI): domain Eukaryota; kingdom Metazoa; phylum Chordata; class Lepidosauria; order Squamata; family Viperidae; genus Crotalus; species Crotalus tigris. The sequence goes on from NW_024096717.1 coordinate 58,611, forward strand.
TGTAGAGAGCTCACCTATGCCAAATGCCTCCTTCTCCCAGATAGCCCTTGCTCTCTCCATCTCTGTCAACTTGAGGGAGGTATACGCACAGAGCTGCTGTTTCCCTTGACTGTTCACTTGGAGTAACACAGCCCCCACACCAACATCACTAGCATCAGCCTGTACTACAAATGGTTGTTCTGGATCTGGGTGCAACAACACAGGCTCTTGTGCAAACAATGCCTTCAGTGTTTGAAAAGCTTTTTGACAGTGAGTTGTCCCGGCCAAGGCCTGTCCAGGATGAGGTTTTGTTTTACAGGACCGAGTGCATAATAAATTTGTTATCAATTATCAATTATTCTCTTACTAATAAAGGAGAACATTTGTAGCTCAGTGTTGACATGAGGGATCCTTGGTACTCTCTGAGCCTGCTTGTTTCCTTGCAGACATTTCATTACCCAAACTAGGTAACATCATCATCAGTGCTAGTAAGGAGTGGGGTTTGCTGTCAGTTTATATTCTAGACTAGCTTTGCTGGCTGAGGAATTCTGGGAGTTGAAGTCCACACGTCTTAAAGTTGCCATGCCACTTGTGGATTTCAAGTCCCAGAATTCCTCAGTCATTAGATGTTGTTAATGTCTATGTGTCTATTAAAAAGACATTAACAAGCACCTCTCCACCAGCAACCAGCACCCAGATCAGCATAGATTAACTCCAATGTTAACATCAGACCAATAATCAAGTAAACAATATCCCAAGTATTACTAGGTAACTGAGCAGGTTACCTAGTTTGGGTAATGAAATGTCTGCAAGAAAATGAACAAGCTCAGAGAGCACCAAGGACCCCTCAAGTATTCTGTATCTGCTGCCTTTATTGATGTCAAACACAAAGACAGAGAAAATCATTGTGCTCATGTTCCTCATACTTTGTGCTTTGTTTTGTTCTCTGTCATGTAACATACTGAGTTTTGTTGTGGTTTGCTTCTGACTTAACCTCTATGAACCCAACCTCTGTGATATGTAACTATGGTACAGGCTTTGTTACTTTTTGAAGCACACAGTGCAAAAGGTGTTAGCAAATTCAGGATGGGATTGGGTGGATTAAAATGATATTGGGTTAGGTTGGATTGGATTGAATTGAAAGTTGGTTATAAGATGGGTGGCTATGTAAACGTTTTAAGTAAATAATTAGGCTGTATTTAAAACCAAATTATTTTTCTAGTTGAATGCAACTTTTCCTCTTGACCATTCATGATGCTCAATCTCACCCTCCCACTTCTTTCTGTGGAGGAGTTATTGTGGGAATTAGGTGCTTCTGCTAAAACACGTAATTCCCACAATAATGTCTTATGTCTAAAGATATAGTTTATCTTTTCTATTACATTCTATTATGGGTGTCTTATGATTAGATTACTTTGTTATTTGTATGTACATTGAGAGTTTATGCACCAGAGCCAAATTCCTTGTGTGTCCGATAAAACATTGCCAACAAAGCTATTCTGTTCTGTTCATCTGACGATGTGGCTGGTGGGTCCTTTTCTTATAAAGCTAGGAAATAGTGGTAGAATAGTTGTCACACGAAGCATTGGGACATTCCTGCTTTAGGGAGGGGGGACATGATTGGAGAAATAATGAAAAGAAGTGATGTGTTGAATCATGGGTAGTATATAATCCATCTGGAATGTCCAACATATGTAGGAAATATGTCACCTTTTCTCCACTAGAACCATGCTGTGATGACTCAAAGGTCATTGATCTGTATCCAGACACAATACCTTACTTATTTCCTCCCAGCTTCCATAGTTTCATACCTCTAAATATACATCATCATTTCTTTATATCATTTCTGTTCTGTTCCCAGTTTGCAAATATTTCTCATATAAGACTTAAATTATAATTAGGAAACAAATCAATTTATGTCAGCTGGTTTTTTTTCTTAAATACTATTGATACTGCAACCCAAAATGATTTTTTTTTCAAAAGGATGATGTGACAGTTTCACATTATGTGGGTGAAAATAATTCTGTTCCTTGCATACTTACACATATATTTGAAACTATGTCACCAGTTACATTACTCTAATAGTAACTTAGAAATTAAAAGCCAAGAAGGTGAAAGATCAAACAAGAGTGCTGAGATCTAAGGAACAGCCAAGCAAGAATTCTAGTCCCAACAGAGGAGAATTTCAGTGCTAGTCTTCATTCAAGATCATGATTACAACCAGAAATAGAAATGCAACAATTTCAAAGCATCAAAATGTACACAGATTGTTTCCAAGTCCTGAACAATCCATCATAATATAAAAACCACCTTTCACAAAATTTAACTCTGATGTAACTGTGGCCATACCCATGCTATTCTTCTAGTAGCAGCACAGAAGCCCTTTTTTCACTGTGCTCTTCTGGAATGTATTTTTGAGATCCCAATCTAGACTACAGCAGTAGGTGATAGTTCTCTTATCCATGTATCAACAAACTCCAACTCTATGTTGATTTGTTTGAGATCAGCCAAGGTTGGCTAAGTGTTTCCAATGGTTTCTTCTCACAAAATACGTTTGTGCCTTTGTAAACAGTCTCGCAAAGCATCTTTGACCTTCTCATTCCTCAAAGTGTAAATAAAAGGGTTCAGTAATGGGGTGACCACAGCAGTTAGAACTGCCACAGCTTTCTGGGCATCCCGAGAATGACCCTTGCTGGGCAAAGAGTACATGAAGATGGCACTGCCGTAGAAGATGGAAGCGACTGTTAGATGAGAAGCACAGGTTGAAAAAGTCTTCCCACGGCTGCCACTGATCTGCATGCTCAAGACAGTCACAATTATGTAGAGATAAGAGACGACAGTTACACACAAAGAGCTGAGTAACACCAGAGGAGAGAGGGTAGATTCCAGAGTCAGGAGAGTATCTACATCATTGCAAGAAAGCTTTATCAGTGGAGCATAGTCACAGAAGAAATGATCAATAACGTTAGAGCTGCAGAAGGACAGTTGGCTCAGGAGAACAATGGGGCCAAAATTATTCATGAAAGCACCAATCCAGCACACCAATATCAAATTCACACAAACCCGTCCATTCATGATGATCGTGTAGCGCAACGGATGACAGATAGCAATGTAGTGGTCAAAGGCCATTACGGCAATCAGGATGATTTCACAGGTACCAAGGAAGAAATAAGAATAGCATTGACTGATGCAGCCCAAGAAAGAGATAGATTTGTTCTGAGAAACTAAATCCATCATCATCTTTGGTGTGATTGTCAGAACAAAAAATATCTCCAAAAAGGAGAGGTTGAAAAGGAAGAAATACATGGGGGTTTTCAAGTGTTGGTCTATGCATACCAGAGTGATAATCATGAGGTTTCCAGCTAAGGTGAAGAAAAACACAACCAGAAGCAATGAAAAAAGGAAGAATTCCATGGGCCTAGGTAGTTGGAAGCCAATTAAGATGAATTCTGTCACTTGTGTTGTGCTGTTCTGAGTCCTAGTTCTCATTGCGAATTTGCTGGTGGAGATAAATCAAACAAAGTAACAAACCACTTCAGATTGGTGTAATTAGAAAATATATATTTTGCCTTCTTCTCTTAAGTCCCAAGTTCAAAACTGGAGACCTCTCATGAAAAATCTCCCCAGCCTTCTGAAGTCAAGAGATCATGCCTCTTCTGATAGAAATGTACCAGCACTGAAATGACTTCTCTCAAGGAGGAGAAACTGAGAATGGATGGTCAACTTTTCTTCAAAATATAACTCTGCAAAAGAAGATATTTTGTTTGGATCATTGTTTTTCAGTCACTGTGTGTGGTTTTTAATAAAAGAAGAACTTGTTTTTATGGAGGAAGGTGGCATTGCTGCTATTATGTGATATTCACTCAAATTATTCTTTCCCATATTTCATGAACAAAGACTGTCTATAAAATTAATGCCTTTATAGAGAAGTATATGAAGATACTTCTTTTTATGTAAGTATATAAAGATACAGTACTGTATATAAACCTCTTGCCACAAAGTAGAAGAGGTCAAGCTATTCTCCAAAACACCTGAGGAATGGACAAGGGGCAATGGATGGAAATTAATCAAGGAGTGAAGCATCCTAGAACTAAGGAGAAATTTCCTGACAGTTAAAACTATTAATCTGTGGAACAACCTGCCTCCAGAAGTTGTGAATGCCCCAGCACTGAAAGTTTTTAAGAAGATATTAGACAACCATTTGTCTGAAATGGTATAGGGTTTCCTGCCTGAGCTGGGGGTTGGACTAGATGACTTCCAAGGTCACTTCCAACTCTATTCTATTCTATTCTATTCTATTCTATTCTATTCTATTCTATTCTATTCTATTCTATTCTATTCTATTCTATTCTATTCTATTCTACTCTACTCTACTCTACTCTACTCTACTCTACTCTACTCTACTCTACTCTACTCTACTCCACTCCACTCCACTCCATTCCATTCCATTCCATTAAACACTGAGAGCTTCTACACCAGAGATAAATCACACTTGGCCAAGTAAAGTATTCTTTAAGTAAGTATATTCAACAAAATATGCAGAACTCAAAACCACACTAGGGGAACATTAAGAGAACCATGTAGGAACTCTTTTAACTTACCGCAAGTGGCTTTCAGTTCTTCTATTGGTACAGGTAAAACACACTGACCATAAAATACATTTCTTTTAAGTCATGCAGAGCTTGCAATAATAAGATAAAATCTCTTGGGTGACATTGATGTGGAAATAACCATGCCCTCCTGTACTATCTTCTATCAATGGAGTTTTGCATCTTTCTATTTAATGCTGTCAGTTATGCCTCCTTGATTGACAGGCAGAAAGCCTTCACTTAAGGCTTTTCTTCAGGAATGTATTTACTGAAGTCTATGTCTTCTGGAAGGAAGAACCCAACTGGTTCTCTGAAAGTGAAATTCTACATTATAAATCAATTTAACCATGAAAACATAATTGCTGAGGTTCTATGAATGAGTCTCATCATCTGTGCTACTTTACATAGCATACTGGAAGGTATAGATTTCTGAATTATCATGGATAGTGAGGTTGTGCTGCTTATAATACCTGTGACAGGTGGAGTTAGAAGCCATTGAGGACAAATGTGAACTAGAATTGTCCTTTTCTCAGTTTAAGGTCCTAGACCTTATAGCTCTTCCTATGGTTTCCTATTGGCCATACCTGATATAAGTGATGAGAGGAAAAGGTCACCAGACTGATCATAATTCCTAGTGGCTTCCTGTTGCTACCTCTAAATCATGCATAGACAATTGCACAATACATACTGTATCTGAAAACATCACTAGGATCCTTCTCATAAGGTGTACATGAACTGAGAGAAACTAGAGGCCCCAAGAATGAAACTTTGGGATGATCATCAGTGAGAGGTCTAGCTTGCAACTGGAAGAAGAAAAGAAGTAGTGGCTTCTATTTTCATCTCCATATCCCAAACTTTCAGCAGGAAGATCTCATGTGGTCACTTCCAATTTAGTCTTTTTTAGACTGGCATTCTGATGGATGTGCCTACACATAGGATATGTTTTTATTTTCCTCCATCCTGTGACACTTTTTCCCCACAAATGAACTTAGCAGGTGATTAATTCCAAGCCAGCAATATCCCTCTTTAACAATCAGTTAAATAAATTAGCATTTAAAAAGTATAAGTTGAGATACACCCTTGGAGACATTTGTTAATAGGTTCCCCAGAGAGTAAAGTTTGTAAGTAAGTGTATACATTCTGGTGGCATCAAACTTTAATGATATTAGGCCTGGTTTTTCTAGATTGCGGTGCATATGGTCTTAATATTTTCACCACTGGGAATCCTATCAATCATTGTAGCATTCACATAATTTTTGAGATCCTTATGCCATTTTGTCATCCTATTTATGCTTTGCTTATTTTGCTTAGTTCTGTAAGCAAAATCACCACAGTTTAATAATATAGAAATAGCATTTACTTCTCTCGATTGTTAAACTATGTCCGTTTTGCTTTCAAATCAGAGGAAAAGCAAAAACATCTGTTAAAATATTACCCCTTTAATTCAGTTTGTTGAGAAGCATGGCATTTTCTATTCTTAGTACTTTGAGGAGATGTCTTGTCTTCTTGGCTCACATATGTAGCCCCTATGCAATTTTGCTGCCTTCTTCTTCTATACCTTTTTATGACAATGAAGATGGAAGCAACCTCTCATAAACAATAGAACTAGTTACTGTTTTGAAGCAGCTAGCTATCAAATTTTGCTTCCTAAGTTATTTTTCGGATGGAAACTATTTTTCGCTCCTCGCAATCTACATAAAAGCCATTTTCCAGTTGGTTAATCAATGTATCATTATGCCTATAAATCAAATTCAATGTTTGGGAGGCATAGCATTCTCCATTCGCAGGCCTTTGGAAAAGAAGCCTTGTCTTCTACTTCTTCTTCTCATGGATGTACCCCTTCTGCAACATCTCAGCCATCATCTTTAATATCTTTCCATAGCAATGAACACAGAAACAACATCTTATACTCAATAGAGCAAGTTACAGTTCTGAAGCATGTGGTATAAGAAAAATTCAAGACTGATTTGTGAAGATCCCTCAGGGACATCTCAATGCAGAGAAATGCATTACAAGGAATCTGTATCAAATATTCTGTATCTCCCTCTATTGTTAATGTCAAACCCAAAGACAGAGAAGACCATTGTGTGCAAGTTCCAAGGGATGTCTTCACTTCAGTTGAAGATTTATTTAATTAGCCATTCAATTCAGATCTAATAATAGAAATCAGTTCTCAATCAAATTCAAGAGTTAAAGCACACATTTACAAAACTCATTGAAAATGGTGGGAATCAAATGGACTAGGCCGTGTCTAATTCCATTGGCCATTGGTAATAAAACTGAGCCTCCCAGTGGGACAGTGAATTCAGACAGAAATTATTTGAGGGAGGATTCCAGAGCATCACAAAACATGATCAGACATGGACATCAATGCCCATTTCTGATCTGGATTCACATTTCTTTTATTTAACTGTAGTTTTGTTTGCATTCTGAGACGTTCAAGAACTTCCCTCTGCTTTCAACCTTTGCTAGCTATTTGGATACCCAAAAATGTTTATAAATGAGAACTATGTGTCATATTGAGCAAGATAAAGGAAGGGAGGTCTTGTCTGCTATTTTTCTCCAATATCCCAAGGCAACTTTGTATGAATTCATGATAGGTCTTGAGAAATAAGATGCTATAATTTAAAAAGTCCTTATTCTTGTGGTTTGGATTGAATTAACCAATAAAACTGCTTAATTAGATACTTGTTTTATTCATTTTATTTATTAAACCAAATTTACTGCCCACCTCAGATTAAGGTGACTATGAGCACCTTACAACCATTAATTTCTATATTAGGAACATTCTGCAGCTCTAGATCTCATGTTTCATGCCTTTACTATGCATTTTCTGTTACATTCAGCTTTATCAGTGGGAGCATTGCCTGCTGATATTCTATAATCACTGAGCTTCATTCTCCAGTTCAGTTATTTTAATCTGTGATAAACATCAAGAGGAATAGCTACATTCACCAGTATTGACTCCCATAAGTAAACCAAAACCAAATATCTTATTGTACTATATTGTACAATATAGTGAGAAATAATAAAACATACTTGAACCCGAGAAACAATCAGGAGATGGTGGCTGTATGTTCTTCTTCTGAAGATGGTAAGAGCTTTGAGGGTGCATTAAGTGAAGTTCTCATATCTCCTAGGTCACATAATGTGCAACCAGATGTCTTTTGTAAATGGACAACCAGGAGAGATGGGCAATTGTCTTTTTCCATTGTTCTTCACTAGCAAACCAATTTTTTCAGAGATTCGGCCTTTGATATCAATCAGATGTTTCCATTCTTGATTATCCCATCCTCTATGCCAGTGACAGCGAAACCTTTAGTGACCCAGTGCCCAAACTGCAACCCAAAACCCACTTATTTATTGAAAAGTGCCAACAGCACAATTTAATCTGAATACTGAAGTTTTAGTTTAGAAAAAACAACTCATAGATTAACATCTTTTGTCTTAAAAGAAAAACACCATAACAAAGCTTTCAATGATACAAACAACTTTTTATTGAAAGATAAACAGTTTGCGTTAGGCATGCTTTTGAACCATTAATGTGATTTTTGTTGTTGTATGCATGCTGATAATTTGTCTAACCTTGGCTTATATTTTGTAAGTTTGAAATCAACATATGCAGCACTCAGGTCATCTGTAGTCTGTTTCTGGTGTCAGATTTGATATAATTCAAAGCTGAAAATGGCTTTTTTCCTATGAAAACCTAGCCAAAGAGTGAGGCATGTGTGCCCACAGAGAGAGCTCTGAGTGCCCCCTCTGGCATGCATGCCATAGGTTCGCCACCACTACTCTATGCTTTCTCAAATCCCCTTGTAAGACCATCTCAATTGGGTAATTATTACATCTGAAGGCAGCACAATCCATTGAAAGACATTAAATCTGAACTTCTATTTTGGAGCCCTAGCAATAGCCAATCATATCATTTTTTTGCAAAACCAATCCTTTGTCTCAGTTCAGCCTTCAAAGCATTCTGCAGTTGTCTGTTCCTCAAAGAGTACACGATTGGGGTGAGAAAGGGCGCAATAACAGTATTCAGAAGAGCCACTATTTTGTTGTAGTCTAATCCAACGGTGCCTTTTGGCTTGACATACATGAAAATGCAACTGCTGTAAGTGATAGTGACCACGGTCATGTGAGACGCAACAGTGGAGAAGGTCTTCTTCCTACCAGTAGCTGATGGAATGCGTAGAATGGTGGAAATGATTTTGACATAAGAGACAATGTTGACATTTAAGGTCCCAAGCAGACTGAATATGGCAACTACAAAATAAGTCATTTCTAGGAAGCTGATGTCCACACATACCAGCTTCATTAGGGGTCCATAGTCATAAAAAAAATGATTCATGACATTAGGACCACAAAATGGCATAAGAAATAAAGGAATGGATATAACTAGAATTAGTGATAACCCCCCAACCAAACAAGAAAATACTAATAATGAGCAGATTCGGGGATTCATGATGGTTGTATAGTGAAGAGGGTTGCAGATGGCTATGTAGCGATCAACAGACATTGTGGCCACTAGGAAGAACGCAGTGGTGCCAAGGACCAAATAAAGAAATACCTGTATGAAGCAACCAACTAAAGAGATGCTCTTAGTACCAGTAGCTATGTTGACCAGTGCTTTGGGAATTATAGTACTCATATACCCAATATCTACCCATGCCAAATGTTGGAGGAAGAAATACATTGGGCTACAGAGTTGAACATTCACCAGTGTGATAATAACAATCATTGTGTTTCCTATTAATGTCAAAAGATAAATCCCAAGCAGGAGGAGAAAAAGGCTAACTTCAATTGGAGGGTTGGCATTCAGCCCCAACAGTGTGAATTCATTTATTGTGGTCCTATTTGCCATTAGTTCATTCCTAAAAATTGAGTGAAGATATTAATTTCCAGATCCCCATTCTTCTTTTAATTGCATGTTTCAAATGGGCATCAGCTTATCAGTTTCCATTCTTTGCATTAAAAATGAAAGATAAGTTAAAAACCTGATGCTTTGAATCAGACCACGATTCTTTTAATATGTTATTCCAAACAGGGCAATTCTTCACTGTAGTCTTCTTCTGAGTGTGGTTAATCCAAGTGGAGCTACAAGGGACCTCTCCATGTTTCAGCCTCTCAAAAACAATTCATCTTTGTGGACATGCAAGGATCTGTTTCTGGATGATGATATTTTGGTTATCTCACCTTTGCTCAATGTTCTCCAGACTGTTCTTCTGAGATGGGTTCAAATTCTCTTTCAATATTTTTTTTTACCTAAAATCAATGGGAACAGAGGATTGTTAACAGAATCAGTGTGAACAGATAAAGATGATTAAAATGCATGCAGGAACTGGGTACATCTAGTCTAATGAAAAGAAGGACTAGGGATGACATGATAGCAGTGTTCCAATATTTAAGGAGCTGCCACAAACAAGTGGGGGGTCAAGCTATTCTCCAAAGCACCAGAAGGCAAGACAAGAAACCATGGATGCAAACTGAACAAAGAGAAAAGTAACCTAAAACTAAGGAGAACTTCTTGACAGTGAAAAAAAATTAATCAGTTTAACAACTTGCCTCCAGAAGTTGTGGTACTCCTATATTGAAAAAAGAATTGGAAAAAAAGGAACTATCAACTTATTTTTGATGCCTAACATTTTCACCCCTTGCAATCTACATATAAAAATATTCATATCATTGTTATGATGTTATGCTATTGTCTCATTTTAATTTCTGCTGGTAGAAGCCATTTTGTAGATGGTTAAACTGTGTTTCAATATGCCTACAAATCAGAGGCAAAGCAAAAGCATCTGTTAAAATATTACCTCTTAATTCAGTGTTTGGGAAGCATAACATTCTCCATTCTCAGGGCTTTTGAGAAGATACCTCGTCTTCTTGGCTCATGGATGTACCTCCCCTGCAATGTCTCTGTCTTTGTCTTCAATAACATGTCATGGCAATGAAAACAGAAGCAACCTCTCATAGGCAATGGAACTAGTTACTCTTCTGAAGCATGTAGTATAAGAGTGATTCAAGTTTTGCTCATGAAGATCCCTCAGGAGCAAAGAAATGCATTGCAAGGAATCTGTATCAAGTATTCTCTTACTAATAAAGGAAAATATTTGTAGCTCAGGGTTGACATGAGGGATCCTTTGTGCTCTCTGAGCTTGCTTGTTTCCTTGCAGAAATTTCATTGCCCAAACTAGGTAACATCATCAGTGCTGTCAGTTTATATTCTAGACTAGCTTTGCTGGCTGAGGAATTCTGGGATTTGAAGTCCACAAGTCTTAAAGTTGCCATGGTTGAGGACCGCTTTTCTAGTGTATATTCTACTCCAGGGGGTCTTCAAACTTGGCCCTTTTATGACTTGTGGACTTCAAGTCCCAGAATTCCTCAGCCAGGTACGCGGGCTGAGGAATTCTTGGACTTGAAGTCCACAAGTCATAAAAGGGCCAAGTTTGAAGACCCCTGTTCTACTCTATATTATAGAGCCGTAGTGGTGCAATGGTTATAATGCAGTACTGCAACTACTTCTGCTGACTGCTAGCTGCCAGCAATTTGGCAGTTCGAGTCTCACTGGCTCAAGGTTGACTCAGTCTTCCATCCTTCCAAGGTTGGTAAAATGAGGACCCAGATTGTTGGGGGCAATATGCTGACTCTGTAAACTGCTTAGAGAAGGCTGTAAAGCACTGTGAAGTGGTATATAAGTCTAATTGCTATTGCTAGTGACTTTCCTGTCTGTGATGGTGGGGATGGTCTTAGAGATTCTTTGATTGGGCTGTTTGCTATTGGCTTCATTGGCAGTTTCTTGATTGGGGAATTGTTTACTTGACTGTTGGTCTGATTTTAACCTTGGAGTTAATCTATGCTTTTCTGGATGCTGATTGCTGATGGAGAAGTGATTGGGTCTTCTTGCGTCTTTTTGGGCTGGGTGATAGTCCCTTTTGCTTAGTCTATAGATATTGTTAATGTCTATGTATCTATTGAAAAGACATTAACAAGCACCTCTCCACCAGCACCCAGCACCCAGATCAGCATAGATTAACCCCAATGTTAACATCTGACCAATAATCAAGTAAACAATACCCCAAGCATTACTAGTGTTAGAAGTAAAGTCTTCATCCTGGTTCATCCAAGCCGGGAATAAATAAGCAAACATGGCGATTGCTTTGGGAAGAAGGTTACAGTTTATTGCAAAAAGATGGTTCTTCAGGAAAGAGCAGAAGAGAGAAGGGCTGAGCATATGGGGTAGTAGGTTTTTATACCCCCTCTAGCTTTTTGTTTGGAATAGTTTCCTGTTCCTGTGGCATGAACCTTGAGGCTGTTTCTGAGTGTTTGTCTAGGCCTTGATATCTGTGGTTTAATCCTATTATCATATCCTGCTTCCCAGGTGATGGGGCTAATGATTCCTAGAGTTTGGGTGGGGTATGCAGATCTTCTCTTTTGTCTTCTTGATTGCTCTGGCTTCAATTCTCTGATGGTTTTACATCTGCATTTGTACGGGGCTAAAGTCTTGCTTGGGGCAGAGAGATAGATTTGGGGCCAGGTTTGGTTTTAAAAAGTCCTTTTGAGGAAAAATTATTTTTCTGCCCTTTTTAATATTTCTTTCTCTGGGCTAACTTCCCTCACTAGGTAATTGAGCAGGTTACCTAGTTTGGGTAATGATATGTCTGCAAGAAAATGAACAAACTCAGAGAGCACCAAGGACCCGTCAAGTATTCTGTATCTGCTGCCTTTATTGTTGTCAAACCCAAAGACAGAGAAAATCATTGTGCTCATGTTCCTCATACTTTGTGCTTTGTTTTGTTCTCTGTCATGCAACATACCAAGTTTTGTTGTGGTTTGCTTTTGACTTAACCACTGAGAACCCAACCTCTGTGATATGTGATTACCATACAGGCTTTGTTTCTTTTTGAAGCACACAATGCAAAAGGTATTAGCAAAGTCAGGATGGGATTGGATTGGATTGGATTAAAATGGTATTGGGTTAGGTTGGATTGGATTGAATTGAAAATTGGTTATAAGATAGGCTGCTATGTAAATGTTTTAAATAAATAATTAGGCTGTATTTAAAACTAAATTAATTTTCTAGTTGAATGCAACTCTTCCTCTTGACCATTCATGATGCTCAATCTCACCCTCCCACTTCTTTCTGTGGAGGAGTTATTGTGGGAATTAGGTGCTTCTGCTAAAACACGTAATTCCCACAATACTGTCTTATGTCTTACTGACTTATGTCTAAAGATATAATTTATCTTTTCTATTACATTCTCTTATGGGTGTCTTATGATTAGATTACTTTGTTATTTGTATGTACATTGAGAGCTTATGCACCAGAGACAAATTCCTTATGTGTCCGATAAAACGTTGCCAACAAAGCTATTCTGTTCTGTTTTGTTCTGTTCTGTTCATCTGACTATGTGGCTGGTGGGTTCTTTTCTTATAAAGCTAGGAAATAGTAGTCGAACAGCTGTCACACGAAGCATTGGAACAATCCTGTTTTAGGGAGGGGAGACATGATTGGACAAATAATGAAAAGAAGTGATCTGTTGAATCATGGGTAGTGTATAATGCATCTGGAATGTCACATTATATGTAGGAAATACGTCACCTTTTCTCCACTGGAACCATGCTGTGATGACTCAAAAGTCATTGATCTGTATCCAGACACAACACCTTATTTATTTCCTCCCAGCTTCCATATTTAGAGGATGGAAGCGACTGTTAGAGAGAGAAGTTAAAAATCTGATGCTTTGAATCAGACCACGATTCTTCTAATATGTTATTCCAAACAGAGCAATTCTTCACTGTAGTCTGCTTCTGAGTGTGGTTAATCCAAGTGGAGCTACAAGGGACCCCTCCATGTTTCAGCCTGTCAAAAACAATTCATCTTTGTGGACATGCAAAGAACTGTTTCTGGATGATGATATTTTGGTTATCTCACCTTTGCTCAATGTTCTCCAGACATTTCTTCTGAGATGGGTTCAAATTCTCTTCCAATATTTTTTACCTAAAATCAATGAGAACATATGAATGTTAACAGAATCAATGTGAACAGATAAAGATGATTTGGGGGCTGAAGGTTAAAATGCATACAGGAACTGGGTACATCTAGTCTAATGAAAAGAAGGACTAGGGATGACATGATAGCAGTGTTCCAATATTTAAGGGCTACCACAAACAAGTGGGGGGTCAAGCTATTCTCCAAAGCACCAGAAGGCAAGACAAGAAACTATGGATGCAAACTGAACAAAGAGAGTAGTAACCTAGAACTAAAGAGAATTTCTTGACAGTGAAAAAATAATAATCAGTGGAAAACTTGTCTCCAGAAGTTATA
>NW_024096717.1:77500-91448 GCF_016545835.1 Crotalus tigris
GAAGATCTACCATGTTTTCCCCAAAATAAGATCCAGTCTTATATATTTTTTGCCTCCAAAAGAGGCACCAGGTCTTATTTTCAGGGGATGTCTTACTTTAGGATTGCCACAGCCAGGCCTTCAATACCCTGACACCTGTCGCACTGCTGCTTGACTTCTTTAGTGGCTGCTTGCTGCTGCTTGTGGCCAGACGCCACGTGGCACATAGCAGTGGTGCCGCTGCTGATAGCAGGAGGCCGCGTGGTGCTTTCGGATGGTGCCACTGCTCACAGCAGGAGGCCACATGGTGCGTCGGGCTGGTGTGAGTGGCACCAGCCTGAAATGCGATGCGGCCTCCTGCCACGTTACCAGCCATGCAGCTACAAGCAGCCACAGAAGAACTCAGGCAGTTGCAAGATAGCTGTCAGGGCATGGGAGGTCTGGCTGCAGCGGTCCTACTGGAAAGGTAAGTAGGTGTGGGGTGCGTGGGGCAGCTCTACCCTTTCACTCTTTCCCTAGCTTGATTTGTGTCCCTTGCCCCCAAACTAGGGCTTATTTTGGGGGTAGGTCTTACTTTTGAGGAAACACAGTACTAGGTCCCTTTCAGCTCTATTCTCTATTCTGATTATTTTGGAAAATAATAAGTTTGTCAGTGTGTCTCTGTGTGTAACAGAATAACAGAGTTGGAAGGGACCTTGGAGGTCATCTAGTCCAACCCCCTGCAAGAAACCCTATACCATTTCAGACAAATAGTTGTCCAACCTCTTCTTAAAAACCTCTAATGTTCCAGTTACCATTTGAAAAAGCACCTTTGGGATTATTCTGTTGAAATGACATATCTATTGAACCAAGGCCAGCCAAAGCACGGGGGAAATTACCTATCCCTATAACATAATGAGATGACACCATTTTTGCACTCTGTGCTTCAAAAACTAACAAACCCTAGGTTGTGGTTTATAAATCACAGCAGTTGATGTGATTTATCACAGATGTGAAGGCAGAACGAAACCACAACCAAACTTGGTGTGTGGCATGAGAGAGGGGAAAATAAAGTGCCCTACACAAGGAATGTGCACACAATGATTTTCCCTGTCTTTGGGTTTGACATCAATAGAGGAAGAAGTTATAGAAAACCTGATACAGATTCCCCTGCAATGCATTTTATTACTGCTTGAGGAGGTTCTGAGGGAGCTTTGCAAGCCAATCCTGTATACCTCTTACACCACATGCTTCAAAACAATAACAAGCTCCATGGTTTATAAGAAGTTACTTCTATGCTCAATGCTGTGAAAAAATATGTATGTATGTATGCAGAAAAATTGTCCTCTGTATATCTGTGACCCAAGAATCTTCTGAAAGGCACTCTGGACGGTGAATGTTCTCTTTTCCCAAATTTGAATTAGGGAGTAAAGTTTTGATGAATGCTCTTTCCTTGTTTTTTATTTATTGATATATTCAACCCAGTCTAATAAACTAGAGGATGGTTTTACTGAAGATAGCATAAGGTTCACAAAATCTGCATGAATATTTTAATATAAATTGGAAACGGTGAGTATTTTGGAAATGTTTCAATTCTTGGGTCAAGAACATTGAGGTTTACTTCTGCTCTGAATATCAAGACCGTGACTGCAGAGTTTCAGATTTTTGCAGTAGGTAAAGGCTTTTTAATGTGTGATGTTTAGGATGCGTTTAGAAACAAAACTCAAGCCCATTTTGTTTTCCTCCTATAATTCATCATAGGAGAATATGCCCTGCAGAACCCATTAGAACTTACTTCTGAATCAAGTCTCTTTTGATCCTAGTTCATAAGCGTGCAGGTTGCATTTGCCTGGCTGACAAATCTGGATGATGAATATTTTGTCAGAGAGTTAATTAGTCTGAAATTTCCCTGAATAAGCTTTATGTTGAATTCATCTCCCCACTTTACCCTCATGGCAAAATGCTAAGGAGATGTTAACCAGCACAAAGGTGTTGTCCTAGAGTGAACTTCCAAAAGGGACATTTAACAGTTAGCAAGTAACCTATTTGCCTTCAGAAGTTCTGGCTGGTCCATCACTGGAGGCTTTTAAGAAGAGGCAGGAGACCCACTTGTGTGGCATGGTATAGGGTCTCCTGCTTCGGACAGGTTGAACTTAAAGACCTCCAAGGACTCTTCCTACTCTATTCTTCTCTATTTCTGTATTATCTCTGTTACTATGGATCCTCTTGTAGACCCAAGAAGGGAGGATCATTGGGAAGAAACAAGGGACTGATGAATTTTCTACTGTGTCTACAATGGAGAGACACATAATGTGAACACTTAGCTTTCCGAAGAAGGATCTAATGGTTAGAAAAATGAAAAAACAACAGAATAGGACAATCAGCAGTAAGGTGGAAAGACTCAGTTCCAGCAATGATGAACGTATTATTGGAAGACTTGAAGGACCAGGTTAAAGACAGATCTTCTGTTCAGTAGGAGTTGGAAATGATTTGATAATTAATCTATATTGGACATATTTCCAATTTGGTAATACAGTATTATTTTTTCTTTTCTTTTATTCCCCATCTTTCTTCCTTATTCAACAATTATCCAAAATTGTGACTGGAGCTGTCACCCTTGTTCCAGGAAGTTCTCAAAAATTATTCCTCTTCAAGCGAGATTCATCATTTTCTACTAGTGCAGCAGGATAAGTCTTAAACCCAGAGAAGCTGCTAAGCGGTCCAATTATGTTTTCTGAATGCAGCTCCAATGAGAAGAATGATAGGATCATCTTTTCTTCAGGACTTGAAACATTATCAATTTGAAACACAAGGTTAGTAGAAATAACTACTTAGCATAGTATTGGTAGAAAGCTGTTCAATATTCACTGACCATTATAGAAGATATAAAATTACTGTAAGACTTTTTTTCTCAGAAATACTACACCTGCATTATAGCAATACCACTTAGATTATATACCGCTTCACAGTGCTTTACTGCCCTCTCTAAGCAGAATTTTCTTCTGACAGAAAGAGAAAAATGACTTTTCTCAGGTGAGATGGGAAGAGAGCACTGAGCAAATATAAAATAATCAGATACTTTAACCATGCAAAAATAGATTTTTTTCATGACTCCAAGTATGACTTATTTTGGACAGGTGAGAACACAGTGTGGTTTCCTATACTCTCTTAGGCTGATGACTACAAGTACCTTGATCCGATTCAAACCATCATTTATTACTTATGTCAGAGACCAACCATTTGATGGTCTACAGAGAATTAAAGCTGGTGAAATTGTGTTCATTTGTAATGGGCAACTGAAACAAAATTGAAGTTGGAATAATCTCTTCTCACTTCACTCTTTTTTTAGGAATGAACTAAATGGAAAACAGCACCACAGTGAGGGAATTCATATTGTTAGGGCTGACTAACAACCAACAAATTGCTGTTGGCCTTTTTCTCATCCTGCTTGGGATTTATTTTTTGACATTGATAGGAAACATGTTGATTATTATTATCACATTGGTGAATGCCCAACTCTGTAGTCCAATGTATTTCTTCCTCCGACATGTGGCATGGATGGAGATTGGGTATATAAGTAGCATCATTCCTAAAACGCTGGCCAACATAGCCACTGGTAACAAGAGTATCTCTTTAGCTGGTTGCTTCGTACAGATGTTCCTCTATTTTGTTCTTGGCACCACTGAATTCCTTCTACTGGCCACAATGTCTGTTGATCGCTACATAGCCATCTGTAAGCCTCTCCACTACACAACCATCATGAATGAACAAATCTGCTCATTATTGGTACTTTGTTGCTGGATTGGGAGTTTGTCACTCATTCTAGTTCCATCTGTTCTTTTCTTTCAAATGCCATTTTGTGGTCCTAACATCATCAATCATTTCTTTTGTGACAATGGAGCACTAATCAAACTCTCATGTGTTGATACCAGCCTCCTAGAACTGATTAATTTTATGATTGCCATATTCTCTCTGCTTGGGACCTTAAGTGTCAACATTGTATCTTATGTCAAAATCATTTCCACGATTCTGCGCATCCCATCAATTACAGGGAGGAAGAAGACATTCTCCACCTGTGCATCTCACATGACTGTGGTCTCCATCACTTACAGCAGTTGTGTTTTCATGTACATAAGACCCAAAGGCAGCAGCAAATTAGATTACAACAAAATGATAGCCCTTCTGAATACTGTCCTGGCTCCACTTTTGATCTCGTTCATATATTGTTTGAGGAACAGACAAGTGCAGGATGCATTGAGGACTGAACTGAGACAATGGATTGAGTTTTGCAAGAAATTGAAGTGATTTGTCATTGATATGACCTTGAATCAGATTTTAAAGTTCAACTTCTGCTTTGTTAAATTATGGCATGCGCTGCTTTCAGATGTAATGATCACACACTGAGGTGGTTTATAAGAGGACGTGGTAATCAGGAAGCAAAGCATCTGATAATCCTCAACAAAATAAAGCACAATATATCAGAAACATGCACAAAATATTTTGTTCTGTCTTTGGGTTTGATATCTACAGAGGAAACTGACATAAAATGCTTGATAGATATTTCTTGCAATTTGCAATAGGTTTCTTTGATCCTCAAGAAGTCCCTGTGGGATCTTCACAGTTAGTTTTGAATACATGTTGCACCTTATGCTTTAAAATGGTAACTAGCTTCATTGTTTATAAGAGGTGGCTTCCATGTTCATTGCCCTGAAAATATATGGAAGACAGCAAAACTGCACAGCGGGTACATCTGAGAATGCAGAAAGTTATGCTTCCCAAACATTGAATTAAGGGGTAACATTTTAACAGATGCATTTGCTTTGCCTCTGATTTGTAAGCAAAATCAGCACCATGTCACAATCTAGAAAAATGACTATTACTCACAGAAAATTGCAAGACCATAGCCTAGAGACCATGAACAATTTCTGAATCTGTTTTGTGTATATTGTAAGTGGTGGAAATACTGCCTGCCAAATATAAACTAAGGAGAGAAAAAAATGATATATATTGTTACTTTGCCTCTGATTTGTAACATTATTAAACATATCCTCTATAAAATGTTCTGTTTCTTAGCTGAGAGAGCAAGTGTTGTCAAAAACAAAACAAAACCCTCTTTTGTGGTCATGTGGCCAGCATGACTATATGCTGAGGCATACAGAATGCTGCTCCCTTCCTATCAAAGTGGTACCTATTTATCTACTCACATTTCTATGCTTTAGAACTGCTAGGTGGGCAGGAGCTGCAGCAAATTATGGGAGATCAACCTGTTGCACAGCATTCAGGTCTCAAATGTAGGCTGTCAGTTTTCCAACTAACAAGCTCAGCATCTTTAACTGCTGAGGCACCATGCCCTCTTTCAAAAATATACTTCCCTTCTACTATCCAATATTCAGTAGTGGTGAATATCTGTAGCTCAGGTGTAGGATGAGGGTAAAAGTTCATTGTCTGAGCTTGTGGGTTGGTTTCCAAACATTTCATTACCAGGCTAGGTAACATCTTCAGCAGAGTTTAGGGGATGTCAGTGTCAGCATTCTTCTGTTTATAAGGGCTTCAGGTGTGGATGTGTCAAGTGAGGGTCTTGTGATGGGTCTTGTAATGGGGAGGCTACAGTAGGTCAAGCTCATTGGGAGGTGAACTGCTGATGGAGGGGTGACTTGCATGGGTTGGTTGAGCATTGGTGCTATCTCTGGTTGGCTGTTTGATTGATTTAGATTCTGAGGGGTTTGTAGATTGGTTGTACATCAATGGTGGGATTCATCCAGTTCACACTGGTTCTATAGAGCCAGTAGCTAAATTTTGTTGAGTTCGGAGAACTGGTTGAACCCATGCTGCTTCTGGAAGTTTGTTCTAGGCCTTGGAAGCCTGGAGGAGGTCTCCCAGGCCTAGACTGGCCCACCGGAAGTGTATTGATGTCATTTCTGGAAGTCCGTTCTAGGCCTTGGAGGCCCAGGGCTGCATCCACACAGAGAACCGGATGTTCAGGTATTTAAATCCCACCACTGTTGTAGGTCAATGTGTCTATTGATGGAATTGCTTGTGGAGTGCCAGGCTTCGATTGTCCAATATCCCCTGAGAAAAAAAAAATGATTCTGGAGTAGAACTATAATCTGAGAAAACATTTCAGACGTGACCCTCCCTAGTTCTTATGAAGATAAGAAAAGAAACAATATGCATTCAGACTTGCAAGATTCTATTACTACAATCTTTTAATCAAAAGATTGTTAGTGTGATGGAATGTAGTAAGAAGATGGATTTCCAGGTGGGAGGAGTTACATTCCAGGACAGCAAGAGACAACTCAGTCCAGGTATTACATATGAAAGAGGTTGAAGACAGCCCCACACTGATACCTCAGAGAGTATATTGTAGGTGCATATAGTAGTGTTCTGGCAAGATTTTGTCTATAGATGTGACGCAATAAAGAACTCAGCTATGAAGAATCACCATTCTTAGCTTTGGATTGGTCAATCAGTTTGATGTCTTTGGTTAACAAGTTTGGTCTACCTTGGAGGGCTGACACCTAATTGTTTGAGAAAATTGCCTCAAGTTTTAGGAGAATCAGGTGAACTTTTTTCATAGAGAGAATGAATTCCCTAAACAACCAGTGGTGCTTGTAAACAAATTAACAAGTTTATCTCTTTAATTAAGATGGGAATTGCTACAGAAGGAACATACAGAAAACCTTCAAGGACATGGGCATAACTTTTTTGATTTACAAAAATGGGAGGATTAATAGAAAAAGAGGAAAGGGTTTGGAGAAGATATGTCTCCTTCTCATACTGATCTGCATTAGTATTCACTTTGTTTCTCCAATAACACTTTCCTCCTGGTAGCTGAAGACTTTCTGAGTAGCATTTTCTATAATGTAAATTTAATTTTACATTCAATTTAATAATCTCTCAACTATTCTCTGTTTTCAAACTCTTCTTATTGATCACTACAACTTCAAAAGGGATCAAATTATTATTTTTTATTCCAATGTTCTGAAAGAAAGTTTGGACGCATCAGACCTTTTCCATTTTTTTAGAGATTTTGTTCCAGAAATAACCCATAATGGAATGGCAGAAATATTGAACAAGACAGCTATGGTAACTGAGTTCATTCTTGTAGGCTTCGCCCGCATCCGATGGCTGCAGATTCTCCTCTTTTGGGTCATCCTTCTCACTTACCTTTTGACCATCATGGGAAACCTTCTCATCATCTACATCACTCTGGTTGACCATCGCCTCCATACCCCTATGTACTTTTTCCTCAGGAACTTCTCTGTCTTGGAAATAGGATTTACTTCTTCTGCCATCCCTAAGGCTTTGTTTAACTTGGCCTCAGGCAACAACACCATTTCTCTTGCTGGCTGCTTTTCACAAGCCTTTTTCTATTTTATTTTGGGCACCGCTGAATTCTTTATTCTGTCCACAATGTCCTTTGACCGGTACGTAGCCATCTGCAACCCTCTTCGCTACACAGTCATTATGAACAGCCAATTGTGTACTCAGTTAGTGGTAGGATCTTGGATTATCAGTTTCCTTTATGTCATAACGCCCCTCATTCTATTATTTCGTTTGCCCTTCTGTGGTCCAAATATCATCAATCACTTCTTCTGTGACAATATGCCACTGATCAAACTTGCCTGCATCAACACCCAATTTCTGGAATTGATGGATTTTCTCATGGCCACCTTTACTGTGCTGGGGACTTTGGCTATCACAATAATTTCGTACATTAAAATCATTGCTGCTGTCATGCACATTCCTTCCAGAACTGGAAGGCAAAAGGCTTTCTCCACTTGTGCTTCTCACATTGTGGTAGTTTTCATCACCTACGGGAGCTGCATTTTCATGTATGTCAAGCCCACACGAAGTGGTGGACTGGACCTCAGCAAGACGGTAGGTGTTCTGAACAATGTGGTTTCTCCTTTGCTCAACCCCTTCATTTACAGCCTGAGAAACAAGCAGGTGAAAACAGCTTTGAAGGATGCTTGTGGATGGAGATGAGCATCTTCTAGTCAGGGGAATGAGATATTTGAGAATGAATATAAGGGCATGTACAACATCAAACCGATGACAGCGTGTAGATTCCATACTTCAGTCCTTCAGATGGGAAAGTTAATGAACTAAGAGAAAAGACAGAGAGACTGAGAGAAAGAAAAAAGGACTTTGAAGAATATTTGTTATCCTTTGTTATCCTTGTAGATACTGCTCAATTAATAAAGGGCCTAAAGACTGGGCTCTACCAGTTGGTCTGCGGTTCAAATGGTGGAGTTCC
The DNA here is from genome assembly GCF_016545835.1 of Crotalus tigris. Classification (NCBI taxonomy): domain Eukaryota; kingdom Metazoa; phylum Chordata; class Lepidosauria; order Squamata; family Viperidae; genus Crotalus; species Crotalus tigris. Next base: position 85,719 of record NW_024096717.1, read on the forward strand.
AGTCTGGAGATGGCTGTTGAATTGCTGGCAGACTACACACACACACACACACACACACACACACACACACACACACACACACTTGTTCTCTGCTCTGTATCTGTCCCTCTCTTTTTTTTGGTAATCATATAGCTGTATTTCTCATTATATTCTTTTTCATGGTTTATTTCATTGCTTTGTTACCTTATTCCTGTTTCTTTTCACATTTTTTTTTCATTTCTCCTTTTTACGGTTATAAACCCATCATGGTGAGATAGGGGGCAAATAATTTTAATAAATAAATAAACATTGTATGTACCAGATGAAAAGATTAATTATATGAAAATGTTTACTCAGTCACATTCAGCTGGTGATGACTTTATTTTTTATACAAGTTTTTTTTTTATTATTCAGAATATTAAAATACAAACTTCAAAAAAAGAAGAATAAAATTACAGACAAAACAAAACTAGACAAGGCATTTTTGTTAAGTGCACTTTTTTAAAAAAAAAGACAAGAACACACACACACACACACATATATTGTCTCCCTTAGTTGAATACTAATAGATGTATTACAGCAATAATAGTTCCCCCCCCACGGCAAAATAGACTCACCATTATAAACTTATAAAGTTTCTTTTTCACTTGAAAAACCTGAAAAACATTTTTGTAGCTTAGTGTGGTGAATGAATAAGACATGTGGTGCGTTTGTGATACAGCTTATTTTGGACACGGGCTGAAAAATGAGCTCATTGAATATCTATCTTTCTGAAGTAGAAATTAAGGGTTGATTCAGACGTGTGAAGACCCAGCTTCAGGTCCATTCTCAGCTATGGAAACCATTTGCAGACTTGGGCCAGCTCTCCTCATTTATTTCACCTCCTTCATCTTGCAAGGCTACCATTGAAATGAAGAGAGATCCCATGGAAACTACTGTATCTTAAATTCCTACCAAAATGGCAAGATCTAGATTTTACAAAATGAATTTGTAACATGGCCATTTTGATGATTGTGTTATGTTTTGGTTGATGTTCTCCAAAGTATCTATTAAGGGAAGAACAAAAGATCTTAATATTGCTTCAACTCCCCTCCCGTCTCCAGAATAAGCGAATGTATTCTCGAAGATACATCTAAGAGTTCTCCATTCTGTTCAGTAATTTAAAAGCTATGCCTCCATTTATGTAGTAAGTAAATTAGTATGTCAAAGCTTCATACAAAATGAAAACTAAAATATCTGCAATGACCATTACAGAAGTAAATAAAATGCTGGATAGGGCAAAAAATGGTGTCAGCTACATGGATATCTGCACCACTGTCGAATGTGGTCTTGAGGGAAGGACATCATTGAGTTGTAAAGTTGATCTTAGCATAGGTACGCCCAAATACCACAGACCTGCTTCCCATTTCCTTTTCTTCACTCTCTTCCATTCTATCATTTGCTGTTCCTTATGACATAGAGACAATGTAAGATTGTCTCTATGTCAAGAGACATAGAGACTGGACAATCACCTGTTTGAGATGGTATAGATTCTGCTGCTTGAGTAGGGGGCTGGACCTCCAAAGTCCCTTCCAGCTCTATTCTATTCTATTCTATTCTATTCTATTCTATTCTATTCTATTCTATTCTATTCTATTCTATTCTATTCTATTCTATCTACTCTATCTCTACTTCTCTACTCTACTCTACTCTATTCTATTCTATTCTATTCTATTCTATTCTATTCTCTAGTCTAGTCTAGTCTAGTCTAGTCTAGTCTAGTCCAGTCCAGTCCAGTCTAGTCTAGTCTAATATTCTGTTTATGGTCAAAGTCATAAGTGTGAAACAATCAGAATGCAATGATTTCTCAAAAATTAACCGTATTTTTTTAATGTTAAAGTGGTGAAATGCAGCAACAATAATAACAACAAAACTCATGTACATTTTCCAAAGGGGAACAAAAAGACATAATTGAAGTATGCTGTGCAAAAAAGTAAATTCAGATAAATTATACTGGCTTAAATAAATCAAAAGGGGAAAAGAACAATTCTTTAACAGAAGAATGATCCATACAATTCTAGCTAACTGCATCAACTTAATTTGGTCCTTAAGGTGCTCATTAAATTGTATAGTATAGTAACATATTTCATTATCTTCACATTTTTGGACATGGAAACTTATAAAAAAATAGGTAACAAATTCATATTCTTGGTTACAATGTGAATTCAGTGGTATGACTATGAAAACCATTTGATGACCAGAAAGAAAGGGCTGAAGGTGGACACTAATTTTTTTCAGGAGCTAGATCTTTGGTGCTCAGAGATGGAATAACAAGATGAGACACATTGTGTTATGCAAAGTTTTTTTTCTTTTTAACTTGAACAGGAAGAGTTTGTCAGAAGGTCACAAAAGGTGATCACATGACCCCAGGACACTGCAATCATCATAAATATGTTACTTTTTCAAGTGCCATTGTAACTTTGAATGTTCACTAAATGAACTGTTGTAAATTGATTGATTCTCCTTTGTTGACACCCTGAATGGAGAGTGCTTAACTGTGCTTCAATTGATTCTTAACAATTGTTATTCTGTGTTTGTGTTGACCTTCTTATACAATCTCCAGTGCCTGCTTGGACTAGAGCCTGGGTCAGCAACCCACAGCTCCAGAGCCACAGGCAGCTCCCAGCCTCCTCTGCCCTTTGCAGAGAAAGAGACAGAGGCAGAGACAGAGAGAGGCACTCTCTCTCTCTCTCTCTCTTTCTCTCTCTCTCTCTCTCTCTGTGTGTGTGTGTGTGTGTGTGTAAAAAAGAGAGTGGCCTCACTATGTTCTCCAATGAACTGACAAGCTTATTGGTTGGGGCTCCTGCCTTGTCTGCATCTCTGCAGGAAGCAGGAACGGCAGAAGAGACCCAGCCCAATTTCAATGTGTGTCAGCTTGTTGGAGAACAGCTTGAAGCCAGCTTGCCAGGTGAGTAGAAGATCGGAGAGAGGGAGAGAGGGTGGGGAGAGAGAAAGAAAGAAAGAAAGAAGGAAAGAAAGAAAGAGAGAGGGAGAGAAGGAGAGGGGGAGAGAGAGAGGGAGTGAAAGAGAGAAAGAAAAAAAGAGGGAGAGAGGGAGAGAGAGAGGAGAGAAAGAGGGAGAGAAAGAAAGAAAAAGAGAGAGAAAGAGAGAAAGAGAGAGGGAGAGAAAGAGAAAGAGGAAAGATATAAAGAGAGAGAAAGAAAGAGAGAGAGAGGGAGAGAAAGAGAAAGAGAGGGAGAGGGGGGAAAGAGAGAAAGAGAGAAAGAGAGGGGGAGAGGAAAGAGAAAGAGAGAGAAAGAGAGAGGGAGAGAGAGAGAGGGAGAGGGAGAAAGAGAGAGAGGGAGATGAAAGAGAGCTAGAGAGAAAAAGAGATAGAGGAAAGAAAAAGAGATAAAGATAGAGGGGGAGAGGAAAGAAAGAAAGAGAGACAAGGGGAGAGGAAAGAGAGAGAGGGGGAGAGGAAGGAGAGAGAGAGGTAGAGGAAAGAGAGAGAGAGAAAGAGAGAGAGAAGAAAGAGAGAAAGAGAGAGGAAGAGGAAAGAGAGAAAAAGAAAGAGGGAGGGAGAGGAAAGAGAGAGAGAGAGAGAGAGAGAGAGAGAGAGAGAGAGAGAGAACTCATGCATAGCAGCCTCTATTTCTTTTTAATTAAACTCTTCAATCAAGCTCCCCCCCTCGTGCGCGTGCATGTGACCATGCAAGTTTTGCGGCTCCTAGTGTTTTTTTTTCCTCTGGGAAATGGGTCCAAGTGGCTCTTTGAGTGTTTAAGGTTGCAGACCCCTGGACTAGAATATGCTATCATTTTTGAAAAATACACAAATGTAAAAATCTAATTGGACTATTGCAATGTTCTTTACATGGGATCCCCCCTTGAAGACTAACAATAAACTGACAAGTGTAAAATCTAGAATTTCATAAACATACTGAAACAAACTACTACTATCATGTCAAATCAATATTTGGGGAACTACACCGCTTGCTTGTTTATTTCCAGGTTTATTTCAAAGTTGTGGTGAGCAAATTCTGAATGTCTTGAAAGTATCTGAGATGCCTTCCTCAAAAGACAAGCTTCCCATAAAAAAAATCCCAATTAAGGTTCCCCCAGTGGGCAGCTTCAGTGAGTATTTTTGGTGTTTTCTCTATAAGAGATAACAGAGACATGATAGCAGTGTCCCAAAATTTGAGGGTCTGCCACAAAGAACCTAACCTATTTTCCAAAGCACCCAAAGACAGGACAAGAAGCAATGATGGAAACTAATCAAGAAGCGAAAAAAAAAAAAAAAGGGGCAACCTGGAATTAGGAAAAAACTATTCTACAGTGAAACAATTAAGAGAAGCACCTAGAAATAAAGAGGACAATTTTCATGACAGTTGAAACAATTATTAATCACTGGACAACTTCCTCCAGAAGTTATGGGTGCTACAACACTTGAGGTTTTGAAGAAGGGATTGGACAACCATTTGTCTGAAATGGTATAGGGTTGAACTAGAACAGACATGTCAAACACAAGGCCCGGGGGCCAGATACGGCCCATGAAGTGGTTTCATGTGGCCCACGAAGCCATCCTGTAAACAGTGAGGGAATGGCTCCCACTGCCTTGGCCCTGGCCCAGGCCAGCCGGGAGCCAATGTACAATTTTGTGCTGGCCATCTTGGCACTTGCCCCTGTGGACCATGCCTTGGCACTTGCCCCGGTCCCACCCTTTTCTGCCAGAGACCCTCAGATCTGTCCCACTCCTGCCCAGGCCCCCACAGGCACCCTTGACACAAATGATGTAGAACTGGCCACGCCCATCCAGTAGGCCACACCCACTCCATCCACACCCACCCAGTAAGCTGCACCCACCCTGGCCACACCCACCTGGCCCTCTGAGGGCAACCGCAATGCTGATGCGGCCCTCAGTGAAGTTGAGTTTGACACTAGAAGATCTCCAAAGTCCATTCCAAATCTGTTATTCTGTTAAGAAGGGTAGAGGATGAGATTTCCTGCCAAGATCAAAGATTTTCTGGCTATAGACCAGCATGTTGGATAGATAATTTCCCTTATTCTCTTTTGGGTGATTGATTCCATTACAAATAATAAAAAGACATTTATGCATATAGAACATATTTATAATTTGAAAGGGTGATAACTGTTTCCCAGTTACTCTTATTAGAGGAAATGTATTGCTTCTATTTATCTCTAATAACTAGCTTTTTTTTTCTATTTAAATTCTTTGCACACTCCATTAAAATAAGTGGAGGAAGGAAACTGCAGGAAAAGAGGCAGTAATCTGAAAATAAGTTAATTTGTGTTCTATTGAGATGAAGTTCTATTTACAACTAGCTGTACCCAGCCATGCGTTGCTGTGGCTCAGTGTGGTTAAATGGAAAAGAAAGAAAAGAGAAAGTGCACGTTTGTAATATGTTTAATTTCACAATGCTTGTGGGTATACAATATTTTTTGTTGTTCCATTGTGTGTGCAGATATAGAGATTATGTTCAACAGATGGCACTGTTTTTCAAAAACAGCATGTTTTTACCTGTTACATATAATATAGGTATATAAAAACACGTGCATATTCGAATGCAACGTTGTGTCAAAATTTCAAAGCAATTGGTGAAGAACTTTCAGAGATTTAAGATTTTGAACAAACGAACATTTATATTTTTATTTATATAGATAAACACATTGATGTTAATGATACATTAAGTTGTGAGTAACTATTTTTATTGGTTTTTTTGTTTGATGTGATTCAACATTTTGAGATTTATT